>NC_052149.1:131877603-131977148 GCF_902713615.1 Scyliorhinus canicula | reverse complement strand
TCATCATTTAGTTTCTAGGCCTCATTCTAGGCATCATTTAGGCCTAGTTTCGGGAGCCGTTCAGAGGAGGAGAGCAGTCTCTAGGTGAGTATAAAACTCACTTTAACCCGGGATCGAGGCCTAGTTTCGGGAGCCGTCAGAGGAGGAGCAAGCAGTCTCTGGGGTGAGTATAAAAACTCACTTTAACCCGGGGATCGAGGGCCTAGTTTTTCGGGAGCCGTCAGAGGAGGAGATCGTCTCTGGGTGAGTATAAAAACTCACTTTAACCCGGGGATCGAGGCCTAGTTTCGGGAGCCGTTCAGAGGAGGAGGAGCGTCTCTGGGTGAGTATAAAAACTCACCTTAACCCTGGGAGCGAGGCCTAGTTCGGAGCCGTTCAGAGGAGGAGGAGCAGTCTCTGGGTGAGTATAAAAACTCACTTTAACCCGGGGATCGAGGCCTAGTTTCGGGGAGCCGTTCAGAGGAGGAGGAGCAGTCTCTGGGTGAGGTATAAAAAACCACTTTAACCCGGTGTGATCGAGGCCTAGTTCGGGAGCCGTTCAGAGGAGGAGGAGCAGTATCTGGGTGAGTATAAAACTCACTTTAAACCCCGGGGATCGAGGCCTAGTTTCGGAGAGCCGTTCAGAGGAGGAGGAGCAGTCTTGGGTGAGTATAAAAACTCACTTTAACCCGAGGATCGAGGCCTAGTTTCGGGAGCCGTTTCAGAGGAGGAGGAGCAGTCTCTGGGTGAGTATAAAAACTCACTTTAACCCGGGGATCGAGGCAGTTTCGGGAGCCGTTCAGAGGAGGAGGAGAAGTCTCTGGGTGAGTATAAAAAACTCCCCTTAACCCGGGGATCGTAGGCGTAGTTTCGGGAGCCGTTCAGAGGAGGAGGGCCGTCTTCTGGGTGAGTATAAAAACTCACTTTAACCCGGGGATCGAGGCCTAGTTTCGGGAGCCGTTCAGAGGAGGAGGAGCAGTCTCTGGGTGAGTATAAAAACTCACTTTAACCCGGGGATCGAGGCCTAGTTTCGGGAGCCGTTCAGAGGAGGAGGAGCAGTCTCTGGGTGAGTATAAAAAACTCACTTAACCCGGGGATCGAGGCCTAGTTTCGGGAGCTGTTCAGAGGAGGAGGAGCAGTCTCTGGGTGAGTATAAAAACTCACTTTAACCCGAGGATCGAGGCCTAGTTTCGGGAGCCGTTCAGAGGAGGAGGAGCAGTCTCTGGGTGGGTATACAGACCTAACGGTAACTTCCTGTTTTCCACTTTTTTTTCAAAGGTGACGTCAGAGGGAAGCAGTGATCTGATTGGTTGATAACCAATCTGCCCCAAATTTAAAACTCGTAAACTTAAATTAAACAAATTAATTAATTAGAGATGGCTGGTCAGGTGATGTGCTTAAGCTGCTTGATGTGGGAGCTGGCAGATCCCATTGCGAGCCGCAGCGACCACATCTGCAGTAAGTGTTGGCTGCTCGAAGAACTCCGGCTCAGAGTTGATGAGCTGGAGTCTGAGCTTCACACACTGAGGCACATCCGGGAGGGGGAGGCTTACCTGGACACTATGTTTCAGGAGGCAGTCACACCTGTCAGAGTAAATAGTTTAAATCCTGCCAGTGGCCAGGGACAGCAGGGTGTGACTGCAAGTCAGGCAGGTAAAGGGAACCAGCAGTCAGGAACTCAGGAGCCTCAGCCCTTGACCCTGTCCAACAGGTACGAGGCGCTTGCTCCCTGTGTGGATGGCGAACAGGGCTGCAGGAAGTATGAGTCAGCTGACCAAGGCACCATGGTTCAGCAGGCCATTCAAGGGGAGGAAGTAAATAGGCAAGTTGTAGTTGTAGGGGATTCTATTATCAGAGGGATAGATAGTATCCTTTGTGAGCAGGATAGAGGGTCCCGTATGGTATGTTGCCTGCCCGGTGCTAGGGTGCGGGACATCTCTGACCGACTTGAAAGGATATTGGAGAGGGAGGGGGAGGATCCAGTTGTTGTGGTCCATGTCGGTACCAACAACATAGGCAAGTCTAGGAAAGAGGACCTGTTTAGAGATTATAAAGAGCTAGGATTCAAATTAAAAAACAGGTCCTCAAGGGTCATAATCTCCGGATTACTGCACGAGCCACGTGCAAATTGGCATAGGGAGGCAAGAATAAGGGAAGTTAACACGTGGCTGAAAGAGTGGTGTGGGAAAGAGGGGTTCCTTTTTATGGGACACTGGCATCAGTTTTGGGACAGGGGGGACCTATACCTTTGGGATGGTCTCCACCTGAACCGAGCTGGGACCAGTGTTCTGGCGAAAAGAGTAAATAGGGTGGTCAATAGGACTTTAAACTAGAGATTGGGGGGGAAGGGAAAGTCAGGGAACCAAGAGGTGAAGGAATCAGTGAGAAGCGTAGCTGCTTAGGATTACAAAAAATCACGAAAAGACAGAGCTCAGGAGAGGTTACGATAGTCCCCATCTCACAAAATATGACACAGTGTATGGAAAGGCTCAGTAAACCAAGGTCCACCACACTAAGAAAACAAAAAGGGACAGTCAATAGGGAATTAAAGGTGCTATATTTAAATGCCCGCAGTGTACGGAACAAGGTAGATGAGCTTGTGGCCCAGATTGTGACTGGCAGGTATGATGTGGTAGGCATCACAGAGACGTGGTTGCAGGGGGTTCAGGACTGGCAGTTAAACATCCAGGGATTTACAACCTATCGAAAAGACAGAGAGGTGGGTAGAGGGGGCGGGGTTGCCTTGTTAATTAGAAATGAAATTAAATCAATAGCACTAAACGACATAGGGTCAAACGATGTGGAGTCTGTGTGGTAGAGTTGAGGAACCACAAAGGCAAAAAAACCATAATGGGAGTTATGTACAGGCCTCCTGACAGTGGTCAGGACCAGGGGCACAAAATGCACCACGAAATAGAAAGGGCATGTCAGAAAGGCAAGGTCACAGTGATCATGGGGGACTTCAATATGCAGGTGGACTGGGTAAATAATGTTGCCAGTGGACCCAAAGAAAGGGAATTCATTGAATGTTTACAGGATGGCTTTTTGGAACAGCTTGTGATGGAGCCCACGAGGGAACAGGCTATTCTGGACTTAGCGTTATGTAATAAGCAAGAATTGATAAAAGATCTTAAAGTAAGGGAACACTTAGGAAGCAGTGATCATAATATGGTAGAATTAAGTCTGCAATTTGAAAGAAGGAAGGTAGAATCAGATGTAAAGGTTTTACAGTTAAATAAAGGTAATTACAGGCGCATGAGGGAGGAACTGACGAAAATCGACTGGAAGCAGAGCCTAGTGGGAAAGACAGTAGAACAGCAATGGCAGGAGTTTCTGGGAGTAATTGAGGACACAGTGCAGAGGTTCATCCCAAAGAAAAGAAAGGTTATCAGAGGGAGGATTAGGCAGCTATGGCTGACAAAGGAAGTCAGGGAATGCATCAAGGCAAAAGAGAGAGCCTATAATGTGGCAAAGAGTAGTGGGAAGTCAGAAGATTGGGAAGGCTACAAAAACAAACAGAGGATAACAAAGAGAGAAATAAGGAAGGAGAGGATCAAACATGAAGGTAGGCTAGCCAGTAACATTAGGAATGATAGTAAAAGTTTCTTTAAATACATTAAAAACAAACGGGAGGCAAAAGTAGACATTGGGCCGCTCCAAAATGACGCTGGTAATCTAGTGATGGGAGACAAGGAAATAGCTGAGGAACTTAATAAGTACTTTGCGTCAGTCTTCACAGTAGAAGACATGAGTAATATCCCAACAATTCAGGAAAGTCAGGGGGCAGAGTTGAATATGGTTGCTATCACAAAGGAGAAAATGCTAGAGAAACTAAAAGGTCTGAAAATTGATAAATCTCCGGGCCCAGATGGGCTACATCCTAGAGTTCTAAAGGAGATAGCTGAAGAAATAGTGGAGGTGTTAGTTATGATCTTTCAAAAGTCACTGGAATCAGGGAAAGTCCCAGAGGATTGGAAAATCGCTGTTGTAACCCCCCCTGTTCAAGAAGGGAACAAGAAAAAAGATGGAAAATTATAGGCCAATTAGCCTAACCTCGGTTGTTGGCAAAATTCTAGAATCCATCGTTAAGGATGAGATTTCTAAATTCTTGGAAGTGCAGGGTCGGATTAGGACAAGTCAGCATGGATTTAGTAAGGGAGGTCATGCCTGACAAACCTGTTAGAGTTCTTTGAAGAGATAACAAATAGGTTAGACCAAGGAGAGCCAATGGATGTTATCTATCTTGACTTCCAAAAGGCCTTTGACAAGGTGCCTCACGGGAGACTGCTGAGTAAAATAAGGGCCCATGGTATTCGAGGCAAGATACTAACATGGATTGACGATTGGCTGTCAGACAGAAGGCAGAGAGTTGGGATAAAAGGTTCTTTTTCGGAATGGCAACCAGTGACAAGTGGTGTCCCGCAGGGTTCAGTGTTGGGGCCACAGCTGTTCTCTTTATATATTAACGATCTAGATGACGGGACTGGGGGCATTCTGGCCAAGTTTGTCGATGATACAAAGATAGGTGGAGGGGCAGGTAGTATTGAGGAGGTGGGGAGGCTGCAGAAAGATTTAGACAGTTTAGGAGAATGGTCCAAGAAGTGGCTGATGAAATTCAACGTGGGCAAGTGCGAGGTCTTGCACTTTGGAAAAAAGAATAGAGGCATGGACTATTTTCTAAACGGTGACAAAATTCATAATGCTAAAGTGCAAAGGGACTTGGGAGTCCTAGTCCAGGATTCTCTAAAGGTAAACTTGCAGGTTGAGTCCGTAATTAAGAAAGCAAATGTAATGTTGTCATTTATCTCAAGAGGCTTGGAATATAAAAGCAGGGATGTACTTCTGAGGCTTTATAAAGCACTAGTTAGGCCCCATTAGAATACTGTGAGCAATTTTGGGCCCCACACCTCAGGAAGGACATACTGGCACTGGAGCGGGTCCAGCGGAGATTCACACGGATGATCCCAGGAATGGTAGGCCTAACATACGATGAACGTCTGAGGATCGTGGGATTATATTCATTGGCGTTTAGGAGGTTGAGGGGAGATCTAATAGAAACTTACAAGATAATGAATGGTTTGGATAGGATGGACGTAGGGAAGTTGTTTCCATTAGCAGGGGAGACTAGGACGCGGGGGCACAGCCTTAGAATAAAAGGGAGTCACTTTAGAACAGAGATGAGGGAGAAATTTCTTCAGCCAGAGAGTGGTAGGTCTGTGGAATTCATTGCCACAGAGGGCGGTGGAGGCCGGGACGTTGAGTGTCTTTAAGACAGAAATTGATAAATTCTTGATTTCTCGAGGAATTAAGGGCTATGGGGAGAGAGCGGGTAAATGGAGTTGAAATCAACCATGATTGAATGGTGGAGTGGACTCGATGGGCCGAATGGCCTTACTTCCGCTACTATGTCTTATGGTCTTATGGTGTGTGTGTGGGTTTCCTCCGGGTGCTCCGGTTTCCTCCCACAGTCCAAAGATGTGCAGGTTAAGTGGATTGGCCATGCTAAATTGCCCTTAGTGTCCAAAATTGCCCTTAGTGTTGGGTGGGGTTACTGGGTTATGGGGATAGGGTGGAGGTGTTAACCTTGGGTAGGGTGCTCTTTCCAGGAGCCGGTGCAGACTCGATGGGCAAAATGCTTAAGGTGGAGACTCAGTGAAGTTGGAAAAGAGGAAGGAACTACGGAGAGCGGCAGTGAGTCAGTGAAAGAGCGCGAGTGGACACATTGAGAGCGGCGGGGTGCCAGTGGGAGCAAAGATAATATAAGGTGGGAACCGGAAGTACGACCCGCGGACTTCTGGGAAGGATTTTCTCCTAGCCAATAAATTCTGGTGGAGAGGAAACCCGAGACACTACACGTATAGTGTCTCCCACCCGCCCTCCTCCTCTAACCTAATAATAAGACCCATTGGGGTGAGCAGGTAAGTGCTATATTATATTATTATTTTTTATTTGTTTTATATTTGTTTACCAGAACTTGGTTGAAATTAAGTGGGATGGCAGGGAAGGTAGTGCAATGTTCCTCCTGCAGGATGTTTGAGGTGAGGGATGCCGTTAGTGTCCCTGCTGATTTTACCTGCAGGAAGTGCAGCCAGCTCCAGCTCCTACAAGACCGAGTTATGGTACTGGAGCTGGAGTTGGATGAACTTCGGATCATTCGGGAGGCAGAGGTGGTCATAGATAGGAGCTTCAGGGAAGTAGTTACACCAAAGACTGGAGCTAGATGGGTAACTGTAAGAGGGACTGGGAAGAAGCAGTCAGTGCAGGGACCCCCTGCGGTCGTTCCCCTGAGTAACAAGTATACCGTTTTGGATACTTGTGGGGGGGGGGACTTACCAGGGGTAAGCCATTGGGTACGGGACTTTAGCACGGAGTCTGTACCTGTTGCTCAGAAGGGAAGGGGGGAGATGAGCAGAGCATTAGTAATTGGGGACTCAATAGTCAGGGGCTCAGATAGGAGATTTTGTGGGAGCGAGAGAGACTCACGTTTGGTATGTTGCCTCCCAGGTGCAAGGGTAAGTGATGTCTCGGATCGTGTTTTTCGGGTCCTTAAGGGGTAAGGGGAGCAGCCCCAAGTCGTAGTCCACATTGGCACTAACGACATAGGTAGGAAAGGGGACAAGGATGTCAGGCAGGCCTTTAGGGAGCTAGGATGGAAGCTCAGAGTGAGAACAAACAGAGTTGTTATCTCTGGGTTGTTGCCCGTGCCACGTGATAGTGAGACGAGGAATAGGGAGAGAGAGCAATTAAACACGTGGCTACAGGGATGGTGCAGGCGGGAGGGATTCAGATTTCTGGATAACTGGGGCTCTTTCTGGGGAAGGTGGGACCTCTATAGACAGGATGATCTACATCTGAACCTGAGGGGCACCAATATCCTGGGGGGGAGATTTGTTAGTACTCTTTGGGGGGGTTTAAACTAATTCAGCAGGGGCATGGGAACCTGGATTGTAGTTTTGGGGTACGGGAGATTGAGAGTAGAGAGGTCAGGAGCACAGATTTGACTTCGCAGGAGGGTGCCAGTGTTCAGGTCGGTGGTTTGAAGTGTGTCTATTTCAAAGCCAAGAGTATACGAAATAAGGTAGGGGAACTGGCAGCATGGGTTGGTACCTGGGACTTCGATGTTGTGGCCATTTCAGAGACATGGATAGAGCAGGGACAGGAATGGTTGTTGCAGGTTCCGGGGTTTAGCTGTTTTAGTAAGGTCAGAGAAGGGGGGCAAAAGAGGGGGAGGTGTGGTGCTGCTAGTCAAGGACAGTATTACGGTGGCAGAAAGGATGCAAGATGGGGACTCTTCTTCCGAGGTAGTATGGGCTGAGGTTAGAAACAGGCAAGGAGAGGTCACACTGCTGGGAGTTTTCTATAGGCCACCTAATAGTTCTAGAGATGTAGAGGAAAGGATGGCGAAGATGATTCTGGAAAAGAGCGAAAGTAACAGGGTAGTTGTTATGGGAGACTTTAACTTTCCTAATATTGACTGGAAAAGATATAGTTCGAGTACACTGGATGGGTCGTTCTTTGTACAATGTGTGCAGGAGGGTTTTCTGACACAATATGTTGACAGGCCAACAAGAGGCGAGGCCACTTTGGATTTGGTTTTGGGTAATGAACCAGGCCAGGTGTTAGATCTGGAGGTAGGTGAACACTTTGGATACAGTGACCACAATTCGGTGACCTTTACATTAGTGATGGAAAGGGATAAGTATACCCCGCAGGGCAAGAGTTACAGCTGGGGGAAGGGCAATTATGATGCCATTCGACATGACTTAGGATGTGTAGGTTGGTGAAGTAGGCTGCAAGGGTTGGGCACACTGGATATGTGGAGCTTGTTCAAGGAACAGCTATTGCGTGTTCTTGATCAGTACGTACCAGTCAGACAGGGAGGAAAGGGTAGAGCGAGGGAACCGTGGTTTACCAAAGAAGTGGAATCTCTTGTTAAGAGGAAAAAGGAGGCCTATGTGAAAATGAGGCGTGAAGTTTCAGTTGGGGCGCCTGATAGTTACAGGGAAGCGAGGAAAGATCTAAAGAGAGAGCTAAGACGAGCAAGGAGGGGACATGAGAAGTTTTTGGCAGGTAGGATCAAGGAAAACCCAAAAGCTTTCTATAGGTATGTCAGGAATAAAAGAATGACTAGAGTAAGAGTAGGGCCAGTCAAGGACAGTGGTGGGAAGTTGTATGTGAAGGCTGAGGAGATAAGCGAGATACTAAATGAATACTTTTCGTCAGTATTCACTCAGGAAAAAGATAATATTGTGGAGGAGAATGCTGAGACCCAGGCTATTAGAATAGATGGCATTGAGGTGTGTAGGGAAGAAGTGTTGGCAATGAAAATAGATAAGTCCCCGGGGCCTGATGGGATTTATCCTAGGATTCTCTGGGAAGCCAGGGAAGAGATTGCTGAGCCTTTGGCTTTGATTTTTAGGTCATCATTGGCTACAGGAATAGTGCCAGAGGACTGGAGGATAGCAAATGTGGTCCCTTTGTTCAAGAAGGGGAGTAGAGATAACCCCGGTAACTATAGGTTGGTGAGCCTAATGTCTGTGGTGGGTAAAGTCTTGGAGAGGATTATAAAAGATACGATTTATAATCATCTAGATAGGAATAATATGATTAGGGATAGTCAGCATGGTTTTGTGAAGGGTAGGTCATGCCTCACAAACCTTAGCGAGTTCTTTGAGAAGGTGACTGAACAGGTGGACGAGGGTAGAGCAGTTGATGTGGTGTATATGGATTTCAGTAAAGCGTTTAGAACATAGAACATAGAACAGTACAGCACGTTCATTGGATAAGCATATGGATGATAAGGGCATAGTGTAGGTTAGATGGCCTTTAGTTTTTTCCATGTCGGTGCAACATCAAGGGCCGAAGGGCCTGTACTGCGCTGTATTAGAACATAGAACATAGAACGATACAGCGCAGTACAGGCCCTTCGGCCCACGATGTTGCACCGACATGGAAACAATCTACAGGTATGGGACAGCAGAAATGGGAAAATATTTTTTAAAGCAAAACAATGTTTATTCTATGAACTCTAGTTAACCTTTTCAAAACCATACAGTGAACATCTTAGCAACCATTAATTCAAATACAACCCCCAAAGAATACAACACTTAATTTCCTTACAATCTGATAAGGTCCACAAAACCTTGCTTTTAAAGGTTCACCTACCACTGGTAACAATACTAAAACCTTATCTCCACTGGCAAAACTACGAACTTTGGATTCCTTGTCCCCTACCCATTTCATCACATTTCGTGTAACTTTTAAATGTTGTCTAGCCAATTTACCTGCTCTATTTAATCGTTCCCTAAAATTTGACACGTAATCCAATAAAATAATTTCCGATTTCTCACTCACCAAGTTTTCCTTAAATCAATTTAAGTGGTCCTCTTACCTCATGACGAAAAATTTGTTCAAAAGGACTGAATTTGGTTGACTCATTCCCGCAACAGCCTCCCCGAACAGGTGCCGGAATGTGGCGACTAGAGGCTTTTCACAGTAACTTCTTCGAAGCCTACTCATGACAATAAGCAATTTTCATTTCATTTTCATTTAAGGTGCATCCCTAATTGCAAACAGTACGAATGGAATTCCTTTGTCCCAATACTCTGGATAATCGTGACAATAAGCCCTCAACATTGTCTTTAATGTCTGATGCTACCTTTCTAACGCTCCCTGCGATTCTGGATGGTAAGCAGTTGATTTAAATTGTTTTATTCCTAAGCTATCCATAACTTCTTCGAATAACCTTGAGGTAAAATTCAATCCTTGATCCGATTGTATTTCTGTGTATAGTCCATATCTAGTAAAGAATTTAAGTAACTCCTCCACAATCCTTTTAGCTGTAATATTACGTACTGGAATGGCCTCTGGAAACCTAGTAAACACATCCATTATAGTCAAAAGATATTGATTCCCAGTTTTCGTTTTAGGAAGCAGTCCTACCCAATCAATTAGGACCCTTGTAAAAGGTTTCTCAAATGCTGGAATCGGTATTGTTGCACGTTTTACTTGAGTGTAATATGCGTTTATTGGAGTGTATTAACACGCCTCCGTTTAAAGGCCGTGTGCTTAACACTGCTAGGCTCTGTATGTGTAATTTCAGCTCGGAGTCGCCAGGTGTCGTATATAAACACCTCACAAGTATTCCAAGGTCAGGTTCAAAGTAATAAGACTATACACCGATTAGTAAGTTCCAACGATCAATATTTATTATACAAATATAATAAATACGCATGCACACGCTCAAGACTAATACCTATTTCTACTATTAAACGACTAAATACTTATCTAAGTGGGAACCAGCAAGGTCAGGGGACAAGGCCTTTGTTCCTTTATGGGCTGCACCTTCTGTTCGTTATTTAGACGAGTACTGTATAAGTTCACGTAGCGAGCGTCGTTTTGGGACTTACTGAACGATGACTGGTGCTCAACGGCTGGTGATGGAAGACAGGATCAACGGCTGGAGTCGGAGTCAGGATACAACAGCAGATCTGGGTCGAAGTCAAAACAGCAGTCCAAGCCGGAGCACAAAACAGACAAAACCATGTGTGGGGGTCTATCTTTATAGTGGCCCCCAATGTCCGTGCCTTTTCGGGGCGGGCTTTACCTTCCATGCATTGATTGGATCAATTCCCAATCGATGTCTCACTAATCCCCCAATCTGAGGGTCCCTTCTCGATGTGTGGGGCGGTCTCTAGGGTCTTTTGAGATGGATACTTCGGGTGCCGTTTTGTCTGGGCCTCCACTTAAAGTATCTATTCAAAACCAAATGTTGCTATTGTGTGTGCCCAGATCTGGATTGCCTCATTAATATGCAAAGCGTTTTGCTATTAACACCTTTGGTTGAGATCTTCCACCTGGCCAGAAACTAGTTTTGCTACGTGCAGAATGCTAATCAGTTGCAGACTGCTTGTCTTGGCTAAACTGCTTTTCCCTGCAGTCTTAGCAGTTCTCCATTTTGTTAGCCCAGTGTCCATCTTAGGTGGCTACAGTATTAAGGGTGCTGGTTTTATCACTGCTTGACGTTTCCCTCTCACATGACATGTATGACATGATTGACAAAATTTAACTACATCTTTATGTAGTCCAGGCCAATAAAAATGTTTTTGTATTTTCGCTTGAGTTTTCCTTATTCCCAAATGACCTCCCACTGGTACCTCATGTGCAACTCGCAACACCTCCTTTCTATACCCGACCGGCAATCCTACTTGTTGAACTTCTGCCCACTTTTCATCCACCTGCATATGTTCAGGTCTCCATTTCTTAAAGGTCCATTTCATAAACACCTATTTCTTAAAGGTACTCTCACATGTCAAGGTACAACATTTCTAGTTCGGTGGGGAGGGTGAAAGCTGATCTGGCAAGGTGGGATGGTCTCCCTCTGTCACTGGCGGGTTGGGTACAGGCGGTTAAAATGAATGTGTTGCCGCGATTCCTGTTTATTTTCCAATGCCTGCCGATTTTCCTGCCAAAGGCATTTTGTAGAGAGTTTGAAGGGATGATTACTATGTTCAGATGGGGAGGGAAGGTGGCCAGAATTAGAAAGGTGCTACAACAGAGAGGAAGGCAGGCAGTGGGTTTGGCTCTTCTAAACCTGATTTATTATTACTGGATAATGGGGCAGCAGGGTAGCATGGTGGTTAGCATAAATGCTTCACAGCTCCAGGGTCCCAGGTTCGATTCCCGGCTGGGTCACTGTCTGTGTGGAGTCTGCACGTCCTCCCCCTGTGTGCGTGGGTTTCCTCTGGGTGCTCCGGTTTCCTCCCACAGTCCAAAGATGTGCGGGTTAGGTGGATTGGCCATGCTAAATTGCCCGTAGTGTCCTAATAAAAGTAAGGTTAAGGGGGGGGTTGTTGGGTTACGGGTATAGGGTGGATACGTGGGTGTGAGTAGGGTGATCATGGCTCGGCACAACATTGAGGGCCGAAGGGCCTGTTCTGTGCTGTACTGTTCTATGTTCTATGTTCTATGGATGGCGAATGTGGAGAAGGTACGGAGCTGCGTCAGAGGGGTTGACTCCCAATGGATCAGAAGGGAGGAGAGTTTGTGTCGGGGGTCGGGATTGAAGGCGCTAGCAACAGTCCCGACGGCCTCGTAGAGATACTCAGGGAGTCCGGTAGTAATAGCTTTGTTGCGAATTTGGAGGCAGTTTCACCAACACTTCGGGTTAGGGGCAGGGTCAATGGAAATGCCGATTCGGGGGAACCATAGATTTGAGCCAGGGAAGTGGGATGGGAATTTTCAGAAATGGGAGGAGAAAGGAATTATGACACTAAAAGATTTGTTTCTTGGGGGTCGGTTTGCAGGATTGAAGAAGCTGGGAGCGAAGTAAGGGCTGGAGCAGGGGGAAATATTTAGATACATGCAGGTTCAAGACTTTGTCAGAAAGGAGATACAGAGCTTCCCAGTCGAACCGGCTTCCACATTGCTGGAGGAGATGCTGACGACAGGGGGACTGCAGAAGGGGATAGTATCGGCGGTTTACGGGGCTATTTTGGAAGAGAAGACGGCACCACTGGAAGGGATCAAGGCAAAGTCGGAGGAAGAATTCGAAGAGGGTATGGAGGAGGGGGTCTGGTGTGAGGTTCTCCGGAGGGTGAACGCCTCCACCTCGTGTGCGAGGTAGGGGCTGATACAGCTGAAGGTGGTACATAGAGCGCACCTTACAAGGGCGAGGATGAGCCGGCTCTTTGAGGGGGTAGAAAATGTGTGTGAACGTTGCGCGGGAGGCCCCGCAAACCAGGTTCATATGTTTTGGTCCTTTCCAAAGCTGGAGGATAACTGGAAGGAGGTTTTTAGGGTAATCTCTAAAATGGTGCACGTGAAACTGGACCCAGGCCCTCGGAAGGCTATATTCGAGGTGTCGGACCAGCCGGGGTTGGAAACGGACGCGGAGGCAAATATTGTAGCCTTTGCCTCGTTGATCGCCCGAAGGCGGATCCTGTTAAGGTGGAGATCTACCTCTGTGCCCTGGCGTGGCGGGGGGAACCTGACTATGGAGTCCCCAATAACTAATGCTCTACTCCTCTCCCCCCTTCCCTTCTGAGCAACAGGGAGAGACACTGTGCCAGAGACCTGTACCACATGGTTGACCCCTGGTAAGTCGACCCACCCATCAGTATCCAAAGCGGTATACTTGTTACTGAGGGGAACGACCACAGGGGATCCCTGTATTGACTGCTTCCTCCCAGCCTCTCTCACCATCACCCATTTATCTTCATTCTTCGCAGTAACTACATCCCTGAAGCTTCTACCTTTGACCACCAGTTCAAAGCTGATTGCATCTAAAATTACAAATTTTTGCCAAACATTCTTTTTGGGAAAAAGGTGATTTTCTCGGCGAGTTAAGGATTTTGAGTACCTTGGCATTATGTTTCACAGCGGCTTGCATCAAAATTAACTAACACTGTTTCTGAGGAGCTGGAGATGAGTGCACTTCGCACAGGTGAAATCAGCAGGGACACTGACGGCATCCCTCACCTCAAACATTCTGCAGGAGGAACATTGCACTGCCTTCCCTGATTCTGGATAACGTGCGGGTAAAACAAGAAAAAGGAAGGAAGAGCTTACCTGATATTCACTCAACCCTTTAGGTTAGACGAAGTGGCTCCTCTCCCGCGCTTTTAAATCTCCGGCTCCTCTCCGCTTTAAAATCTCCGGCTCCTCTCTCGCGCTGTTAAATCTCCGGCTGCTCTCTCGCGCTGTTAAATCTCCGGCTGCTCTCTCGTGCTGTTAAATCTCCGGCTGCTCTCTCGCGTTGTTAAATCTCCGGCTGCTCTCTCGTGCTGTTAAATCTCCGGCTGCTCTCTCGCGTTGTTAAATCTCCGGCTGCTCTCTCGTGCTGTTAAATCTCCGGCTGCTCTCTCGTGCTGTTAAATCTCCGGCTGCTCTCTCGCGTTGTTAAATCTCCGGCTGCTCTCTCGCGCTGTTAAATCTCCGGCTGCTCTCTCGCGCTGTTAAATCTCCGGCTGCTCTCTCGCGCTGTTAAATCTCCGGCTGCTCTCTCGTGCTGTTAAATCTCCGGCTCCTCTTTTGCGCTTTTAAACCTCTGGATCCTCTCCTGCTCTTTTAAATCTCCGGCTCCTCTCCTGCTTTTAAATGTCCGGCTCCTCTCCTGCTTTTAAACCTCCGGCTCCTCTCCTGCTTTTAAAGCTCCGGCTCCTCACCCGCTTTTAAATCACCGGCTCCTCTCCCGCTTTTAAATCTCCGCCTTTTCTCTTGCTCTTTTAAATCTCCTGCTCCTCTCCCGCGCTTTTAACTCTCTAGCTCCTCTCCCGCGCTGTTAAATTTCCGGCTTCTCTCCCGCGCTTTTAACTCTCTGGCTCCTCTCCCGCGCTTTTAACTCTCTGGCTCCTCTCCTGCTTTTCAATGTCCGGCTCCTCTCCTGCTTTTAAACCTCCGGCTCCTCTCCTGCTTTTAAAGCTCCGGCTCCTCACCCGCTTTTAAATCACCGGCTCCTCTCCCGCTTTTAAATCTCCGCCTTTTCTCTTGCTCTTTTAAATCTCCTGCTCCTCTCCCGCGCTTTTAACTCTCTAGCTCCTCTCCCGCGCTGTTAAATTTCCGGCTTCTCTCCCGCGCTTTTAACTCTCTGGCTCCTCTCCCGCGCTTTTAACTCTCTGGCTCCTCTCCTGCTTTTCAATGACCCGACTGTCTCTCCTCTCGCGCTGTTTTCACTCTCCCGGCTGTCTCTCCTCTCGCGCTGTTTTCACTCTCCCGGCTGTCTCTCCTCTCGCGCTGTTTTCACTCTCCCGGCTGTCTCTCCTCTCGCGCTGTTTTCACTCTACCGGCTGTCTCACCTCTCGCGCTGTTTTCACTCCCCCGACTGTCTCTCCTCTCGCACTGTTTTCACTCTCCCAGCTGTCACTCCTCTCGCACTATTTTCACTCCCCCGGCTGTCTCTCCTCTCACACTGTTTTCACTCTCCCAGCTGTCACTCCTCTCGCACTATTTTCACTCCCCCGGCTGTCTCTCCTCTCGCACTGTTTTCACTCTCCCGGCTGTCACTCCTCTCGCACTGTTTTCACTCTCCCGGCTGTCACTCCTCTCGCGCTATTTTCACTTCTCCCGACTGTCTCTCCTCTCGCGCTGTTTTCACTCCCCCGACTGTCTCTCCTCTCGCGCTGTTTTCACTCTCTCGGCTCTCTCTCTTCTCGCGCTGTTTTCACTCTCCCGGCTGTCTCTCCTCTCGTGCTGTTTTCACTCTCCCGGCTGTCACTCCCCTCGCGCTGTTTTCACTCTCCCGCCTGTCTCTCCTCTCGCGCTGTTTTCACTCTCCCGCCTGTCTCTCCTCTCGCGCTGTTTTCACTCTCCCGGCTGGCTCTCCTCTCGCGCTGTTTTCACTCTCCCGCCTGTCTCTCCTCTCGCGCTGTTTTCACTCTGCCGACTGTCCCTCCTCTCGTGCTGTTTTGACTCTCCCGGCTGTCTCTCCTCTCGCGCTGTTTTCACTCCCGACTGTCTCTCCTCTCGCGCTGTTTTCACTCTCCCGACTGTCTCTCCTCTCGCTCTGCTTTCACTCTCCCGGCTGCCTCTCCTCTCGCGCTGTTTTCACTCTCCCGACTGTCTCTCCTCTCGCTCTGCTTTCACTCTCCCGGCTGTCTCTCCTCTCGCGCTGTTTTCACTCTCCCGCCTGTCTCTCCTCTCGTGCTGTTTTCACTCTCCCGGCTGTCTCTCCTCTCACGCTGTTTTCACTCTCCCGCCTGTCTCTCCTCTCGCGCTGTTTTCACTCTGCCGACTGTCCCTCCTCTCGTGCTGTTTTGACTCTCCCGGCTGTCTCTCCTCTCGCGCTGTTTTCACTCCCGACTGTCTCTCCTCTCGCGCTGTTTTCACTCTCCCGACTGTCTCTCCTCTCGCTCTGCTTTCACTCTCCCGGCTGCCTCTCCTCTCGCGCTGTTTTCACTCTCCCGACTGTCTCTCCTCTCGCTCTGCTTTCACTCTCCCGGCTGTCTCTCCTCTCGCGCTGTTTTCATTCTCCCGGCTGCCTCTCCTCTCGCGCTGTTTTCACTCTCCCGGCTGCCTCTCCTCTCGCACTGTTTTCACTCTCCCGGCTGTCATTTCCCTCACGCTGTTTTCACTCTCCTGGCTGTCACTCCTCTCGCGCTGTTTTCACTCCCCCGGCTGTCACTCCCCTCGCGCTGTTTTCACTCCCCTGGCTGTCACTCCTCTCGCGCTGTTTTCACTCTCCTGGCTGTCTCTCCTCTCGCGCTGTTTTCACTCTCCTGGCTGTCTCTCCTCTCGTGCTGTTTTGAATAGTGTTCTTACAGAGAACAGATCAGTCCGTGGGGGTGGGGGGGGGTGGGGGGGGGGGGGGGTCGTTGAGGAGTCTTGTAGCTGTGGGGAAGAAGCTGTTCCTCTGTCTGGATGTGCGAGTCTTCAGACGTCTGTACTTCTGCCTGATGGAAGGGTCTAGAAGAAGGCAATGCCTGGGTGGGAGGGGTCTCTGATAATGCTGTCTGCCTTCCTGAGGCAGAGGGAGGTGTATACTGAATCAATGTGGGGGTGGCAAGATTGTGTGATGCGTTGGGCTGAGTTCACCACACTCTGCATTTTCTTGCGATCTTGGACCGAGCAGTTGCCATACCAGGCTGTGATGCAGCTGGACAGGATGCTCGCTATCGCACATCTGTAGAAATTTGTGAGAGTCGATGCAGATATGCCAAATTCCTTTAGCTTCCATAGGAAGTAGAGATGTTGTAGGGCTTTCTTGACTGTTGCATCAGTGTGAGTGGACAGGGACAGACTGTTGGTGATGGTGACCCTCAGGAAACTAAAGCTATCGACCATCTCCACTTCGGAGCCATTGATGCAGTGTGTTTCGAGCTATGCTTCCTGAAGTCGATGATCAGTTCCTTGGTCTTTCCAACATTGACAGAGAGAACATTGAGATGCAACCAAGTGATTTATCTCCCTCCTGTAGTCTGATTCGTCGTTGTTTGAGATACAGCCCACCAGTCGTATCATCCGCAAACTTATAGATTGAGTTGGAGTTAAATCTTGCCGCACAGTCATGTATGTATAGGGAGTACAGTCGAGGACTGAGCACACATCCTTGCGGGGCTCCGGTGTTGAGGACTATTGGGGAGGAGGTGCTGTTGCCTAGTCTGACTGGTTGCAGTCTGTTGGTGAGGAAGTCGAGGATCTTAGTTTAGGATTAGTGGTCGGCACAACATCGTGGCCGAAGGGCCAGTACTGTGCTGTGTAATCTGGCTGAAATTGGCCATACCCAGAATTTAAAATATAAATTGGATATAAAGTGTAAATTGAATGTTGCGATATTTAAAGCTGGTTCATTAAACATCACCCAGAAAGCTGTTACCAGCCACAGAAATGACCACGGTCCAAGATGGGAATAATGAGTGGTGAGTATCTGCTGATTGTGCCTGTTTGAGATGATTCTTCAACTTACGCTCAGGGGTTTTGGGCATTCAGAGACCAACTCCCTGGGGCTGCGACATCCCAGGAGAAGAGAATGAACCAGGACATCCTAGGCAAATTGAATAGACCAAGATATCCTGCAGAGGTGAAACCAAAAAGAAAATGCTGGAAAATCTCAGCATGTCTGGCAGCATCTGTAGGGAGAGAAAAGAGCTAACGTTTCGACTTCAGATGACCCTTAGGGTCCTACAGATGCTGCCTGACCTGCTGAGATTTTCAGGCATTTTCTTTTTGGTTTCAGATTCCAGCATCCGCAGTAATTTGCTTATATCCTGGAGAGGAGAATGGACTGGGACACCTTGGGAGAGGAAAATGGACCAGGACATCCCGGGAGAGGTGAATGGATCGGGACATCCCAAAAGTTGAATGGATAGGGACACTCCTGGAGAGGATTATAAACCTGGACATCCCAGGAGAGGAAAATGGACTGGAATATTCCAGGAGAAATCAATGGTCCAGGACATCTCAGGAGAATAACGGGAAGGGCTAAATGAGTCTCAGAAAACACGGAAAAAAAGATTTAAAGCCGTAAAACAAAATTCTTTCACCTGGAACGACAGCACAGTGCCTGAATTTCAACCAGTAGCTGAAAGTAACCTCCGCAGAACCCTGCAACAAGCAGTTAGCACCGCCCAAAGAGATGATACAGTCCTTGAAGACTCTGACTCAGACCTTGAATTCTTCTTTTTACATCATGAGCCCAATGCCAGCTCCGACACAAAACGTGATGATATGGTCTTGGAAGACGACGACTCAGGCGAAGCTTTCACCTTGGGAGGATACCCCAGTCCCAAATCCGAACCACAACTAGACGTGTTGTACGTCTCAGGGATCCGTGTTGGGCCCACAATTGTTCACAATCTACATAGATGATTTGGAGTTGTGGACCATGGGCAATGTGTCCAAGTTTGCAGACGACACTAAGATGAGTGGTAAAGCGAAAAGTGCAGAGAATACTGGAAGTCTGCAGAGGGATTTGGCTAGGTTAAGTGAATGGGCTAGGGTCTGGCAGATGGAATACAATGTTGACAAATGTGAGGTTATCCATTTTGGTAGGAATAACAACAAAAGGGATTATTATTTAAATGATAAAATATTAAAGCATGCCGCTGTGCAGCGAGACCTGGGTGTGCTAGTGCATGAGTCACAGAAAGTTGGTTTACAGGTGCATAAGGTGATTAGGAAAGCGAATGGAATTTTGTCCTTCATTGCTAGAGGGATGGAGTTTAAGACTAGGGAGGTTATGCTGCAATTGTATAAGGTGTTAGTGAGGCCACACCTGGAGTATTGTGTTCAGTTTTGGTCTCCTTACTTGAGAAAGGACGTACTGGCGCTGGAGGGTGTGCAGAGGAGATTCACGAGGTTAATCCCAGAGCTGAAGGGGTTGGATTACGGGGAGAGGTTGAGTAGGCTGGGACTGTACTCGTTGGAATTTAGAAGGATCAGGGGGGATCTTATCGAAACATTTAAAATTATGAAGAGAATAGATAGGATAGATGCGGGCAGGTTGTTTCCACTGGCGGGTGAAAGCAGAACTAGGGGGCATAGCCTCAAAATAAGGGGAAGTAGATTTAGGGCTGAGTTCAGGAGGAATTTCTTCACCCAAAGGGTTGTGAATCTATGGAATTCCTTGCCCCGCAAAGCAGTTGAGGCTCCTTCATTAAATGTTTATAACGTAAAGATAGATAGTTTTTTGAAGAAAAAAGAGATTAAGGGTTGTGGTGTTCGGGCCAGAAAGTGGAGCTGAGTCAACAAAAGATCAGCCATGATCTCATTGAATGGTGGAGCAGGCTCGAGGGGCCAGATGGCCTACTCCTGCTCCTAGTTCTTATGTTCTTAAGACCCCGATGACGAGTTCTTCGGAATTGAGGATCTTCAGCCCAGCATATACGACATCCCGAGTGCAGGATTATGCTGCGGCCTGACACCAAGACACAGAGAAAGGTACAAGCCCACAGAGAGCGGCCTGCTGCCACACAGAGAGTGGTCCACGCACCACAAAGGGTCCCAGCCTCAACACAGGAAGCGATGAAAGACTCGACAGTGAGACAACTGCACGTCTCCACACAAGAAGTGACTCCAGTGTCACAAGCCTCCACAGCGAGCTCGTGGACAGACTCCACAATAGAAGAAACGCAAGACTCCACACCACAGTCCTTGCATGAACAAGAAGTGACTCGAGTGACACAAGCCTCCACAGCGAGCTTGTGGACAGCCTCCACGATCGAAGCAACGCAAGACTCCAAAGCCCAGTCCTTGCCTGAACAAGACCATGAGGCTCTAGCAACCTCCTCTGAGCAACCAGCAGCAGACGATGCAAGTCTGCCACGCTCAAATGAACAACAGAAAGACTATGACAGTCTGCCATGCTCAAGTGCACAGCAAGAAGACTGTGACAGTCTACCACGCTCCAGTAAACAACAAAGTGACTAGGACAGTCCACCCACATTGTTTGAGCCACCAGAAGAAGACTCTGGCAATAGACCCAGCCCAAGTGAACAACAAGAAGCTACTGAGGCTGAGCCACTGTATGTGAGACAAGTGACCACAGCATCCCACTTCCCATGCAAGATGTGCAATGTGACAGACCTCAGCTAGTGTGTACAAAGGCACTCGACGATCACTGTGACACCACGTTACTTCAAACCTCATTCGCTCGAGCCTCTCCACAAGAAAATGAATTCCTGAATATTTTGACTCCTGACATGGAGCATCAAGAAACCTCAGCTGACACAAGTGAACCTGAAATGATTCCGGATGGGGAGCATTGACAAGCCAACACAGACTAAGGTGAAACAGACCAGACTCAAGATGGGGAGAATCAACGAAACGCCAAAGCTGATTCAAGTAAGCCGGACATGACTCCAAACGGGGAGTGCCGCAAACTCAGTGACGTCACGCTCAAGATGACAGCAGATGCCACAGAGCACGCTGACACGAGTAACTGTGTGATGGACTCATATTATCCACAGAGTGTGGTCCTTGAGCACAGCGAACACCACAACAGAACCAACAGCAACATCCAGAAGCGTACCAAAAACAACATCGTCGACAGCAAGCACGACAAAGACTACACCAATGGAACTATGACTGGTACGGCATGGTACAACTCTGCCCATGTTGCTGCTCAGCTCAGCACAATGACATACCATGGCAGGATGATGCAACTTCCCATTCACGTGTGCTGCACTACCAACAGGCAACCTAGCTTTCAGGACAGATGCCATCCAACAGAGGTGGCAGATGGAGTTTAATGCGGAAAAGTGTGAGGTGGTTCACTTTGGAAGGCGTAACAAGAATGCAGAGTACTGGGCTAATGGCAAGATTCTTGGTAGTGTAGATGAACAGAGAGATCTCGGCATCCAGGTACATAAATCCCTGAAAGTTGCCACCCAGGTTAATAGGGCTGTTAAGAAAACATATGGAGTGCTAGCCTTTATCAGTAGGGGGATTGAGTTTCGGAGCCACAAGGTCATGCTGCAGCTGTACATAACTCTGGTGCGGCCGCTCCTGGTGTACTGCGTGCAGTTCTGGTCACCACATTATAGGAAGGATGTGGAAGCTTTGGAAAGGGTTCAGAGGAGATTTACTAGGATGTTCCCTGGTATGGAGGGAAGGTCTTACGAGGAAAGGCTCAGAGACTTGAGGTTGTTTTCGTTAAAGAGGAGAAGGCTGAGAGGTGACTTAATAGAGGCATATAAGATAGTCAGAGGGTTAGATAGGGTGGACAGTGAGAGTTTCTTTCCTCGGATGGTGATGACTAACACGAGGGGACATAGCTTTAAATTGAGGGGTAGTAGATATAGGACAGATGTCAGAGGCAGTTTCTTTACTCAGGGAGTAGTAGGGGTGTGGAACGCCCTGCCTGCAACAGTAGTAGACTCGCCAACTTTAAGGGCATTTAAGTGGTCACTGGATAGACATATGGATGAAAATGGAATAGTGTAGGTCAGATAGGCTTCAGATGATTTCACAGGTCGGCGAAACATCGAGGGCCGAAGGGCCCGTACTGCGCTGTAATGTTCTATGTTCTATCTATGTTCTAACATCGCTATCACAAGCATAGGAAGAAAAAAAGGCTCTAAATCAGACAACAAAGTGGTTTGACCACCTCTTGGTTCCTTATGCACAGGGACACTGATGGCATTCACAAAGACATGCCTTGAGAGTTACAAGTTAGCTAGGAAGGCTCTAAAGAGAGAGCAGGGAGGGGACATGAGACGTCTTTGGCAGGTTGGATCAAGGATAACACTAAAGCTTTCTATAGATATGTCAGGAATAAAAGAATGACTAGGGTAAGAGTAGGGCCAGTCAAGGACAGTAGTTGGAAGTACTGCGTGGAGTCCGAGGAGATAGGAGAGGTGCTAAATGAGTACTTTTTGTTCGTATTCACACAGGAAAAAGACAATGTTCTCGAGGAGAATACTGAGATACAGGCTACTAGACTAGAAGGGCTTGAGGTACATAAGAAGGAGGTGTTAGCGATTCTGGAAAGTGTTAAAATAGATAAGTCCCCTGGGCTGGACAGGATTTATCCCAGGATTCTCTGGGAAGCTAGGGATGAGATTTCTGAGCCTTTGGCTTTGATCTTTAAGTCATCTTTGTCTACAGGAATAGTGCCAGAAGACTGGAGGATAGCAAATGTTGTCCCCTTGTTCAAGAAGGGGAGTAGAGACAACCATAGAACATAGAACATAGAATGATACAGCGCAGTCCAGGCCCTTCGGCCCACGATGTTGCACCAACATGGAAAGTCAAAAACTAAAGGCCATCAAACCTACACTATGCCATTATCATCCATATGCTTATCCAATAAACTTTTAAATGCCCTCAATGTTGGCGAGGTCACTACTGTTGCAGGTAGGGCATTCCACGGCCTCACTACTCTTTGCGTAAAAAACCTACCTCTGACGTCTGTCCTATATCTATTACCCCTCAATTTAAGGCTATGTCCCCTCGTGCTAGCCACCTCCATCCGCGGGAGAAGGCTCTCACTGTCCACCCTATCTAACCCTCTGATCATTTTGTATGCCTCTATTAAGTCACCTCTTAACCTTCTTCTCTCTAACGAGAACAACCTCAAGTCCATCAGCCTTTCCTCATAAGATTTTCCCTCCATACCAGGCAACATCCTGGTAAATCTCCTCTGCACCCGTTCCAAAGCTTCCACGTCCTTCCTATAATGAAGCGACCAGAACTGTACGCAATACTCCAAATGCGGCCGTACCAGAGTTTTGTACAGCTGCAACATGACCTCATGGCTCCGGAACTCAATCCCTCTACCAATAAAGGCCAACACACCATAGGCCTTCTTCACAACCCTATCAACCTGGGTGGCAACTTTCAGGGATCTATGTACATGGACACCGAGATCCCTCTGCTCATCCACACTGCCAAGAATTTTACCATTAGCCAAATATTCCGCATTCCTGTTTTTCTTTCCAAAGTGAATCATCTCACACTTCTCTACATTAAACACCATTTGCCACCTCTCAGCCCAGCTCTGCAGCTTATCTATGTCCATCTGTAACCTGCAACATCCTTCCACACTGTCTACAACTCCACCGACTTTAGTGTCGTCTGCAAATTTACTCACCCAACCTTCTGTGCCCTCCTCTACGTCATTTATAAAAATGGCAAACAGCAACGGCCCCAGAACAGATCCTTGTGGTACGCCACTCGTAACTGAACTCCATTCTGAACATTTGCCATCAACCACCACCCTCTGTCTTCTTTCAACTAGCCAATTTCTGATCCACATCTCTAAATCACCCTCGATCCCCAGCCTCCGTATTTTCTGCAATAGCCGACCGTGGGGAACCTTATCAAACGCTTTACTGAAATCCATATACACATCAACTGCTCTACCCTCGTTTACCTGTTCAGTCACCTTCTCAAAGAACTCAATAAGGTTTGTGAGGCATGACCTACCCTTCACAAAACCATGCTGACTATCCCTAATCATATTATTCCTATCTAGATGATTATAAATCGTATCTTTTATAATCCTCTCCAAGACTTTACCCACAACAGACGTGAGGCTCACCGGCCTATAGTTACCGGGGTTATCTCTACTCCCCTTCTTGAACAAAGGGACCACATTTGCTACCCTCCAATCCTCTGGCACTATTCCTGTAGCCAATGATGACATAAAAATCAAAGCCAAAGGCTCAGCAATCTCTTCCCTGGCTTCCCAGAGAATCCTAGGATAAATCCCATCAGGCCCCGGGGACTTATCTATTTTCACCTTGTCCAGAATTGCCAACACTTCTTCCCTACGCACCTCAATGCCATCTATTCTAATAGCCTGGGTCTCAGCATTCTCCTCCACGACATTATCTTTTTCCTGAGTGAATACTGACGAAAAGTATTCATTTAGTATCTCGCTTATCTCCTCAGCCTCCACACACAACTTCCCACCACTGTCCTTGACTGGCCCTACTCTTACCCTAGTCATTCTTTTATTCCTGACATACCTATAGAAAGCTTTTGGGTTTTCCTTGATCCTACCTGCCAAAGACTTCTCATGTACCCTCCTTGCTCGTCTTAGCTCTCTCTTTAGATCCTTCCTCGCTTCCTTGTAACTATCAAGCGCCCCAACTGAAACTTCACGCCTCATCTTCACATAGGCTTCCTTCTTCCTCTTAACAAGAGATTCCACTTCTTTGGTAAACCACGGTTCCCTCGCTCTACCCATTCCTCCCTGCCTGACTGGTACGTACTTATCAATAACACGCAATAGCTGTTCCTTGAACAAGCTCCACATATCCAGTGTGCCCAACCCTTGCAGCCTACTTCTCCAACCTACACATCCTAAGTCATGTCTAATGGCATCATAATTGCCCTTCCCCCAGCTATAACTCTTGCCCTGCGGGGTATACTTATCCCTTTCCATCACTAATGTAAAGGTCACCGAATTATGGTCACTGTTTCCAAAGTGCTCACCTACCTCCAGATCTAACACCTGGCCTGGTTCATTACCCAAAACCAAATCCAATGTGGCCTCGCCTCTTGTTGGCCTGTCAACATATTGTGTCAGGAAACCCTCCTGCACACATTGTACAAAGAACGACCCATCTAATGTACTCGAACTATATCTTTTCCAGTCAATATTTGGAAAGTTAAAGTCTCCCATAACAACTACCCTGTTACTTTCGCTCTTTTCCAGAATCATCTTCGCCATCCTTTCCTCTACATCCCTAGAACTATTAGGTGGCCTATAGAAAACTCCCAACAGGGTGACCTCTCCTTTCCTGTTTCTAACCTCAGCCCATACTACCTCGGAAGAAGAGTCTTCATCTAGCATCCTTTCCGCCACCGTAATACTGTCCTTGACTAGCAGCGCCACACCTCCCCCTCTTTTGCCCCCTTCTCTGAGCTTACTAAAACACCTAAACCCCGGAACCTGCAACAACCATTCCTGTCCCTGCTCTATCCATGTCTCTGAAATGGCCACAACATCGAAGTCCCAGGTACCAACCCATGCTGCCAGTTCCCCTACCTTATTTCGTATACTCCTGGCATTGAAGTAGACACACTTCAAACCACCTACCTGAACACTGGCACCCTCCTGCGAAGTCAAATCTGTGCTCCTGACCTCTATACTCTCAATCTCCCGTACCCCAAAACTACAATCCAGGTTCCCATGCCCCTGCTGAATTAGTTTAAACCCCCCCAAAGAGCACTAACAAATCTCCCCCCCAGTATATTGGTGCCCCTCAGGTTCAGATGTAGACCATCCTGTCTATAGAGGTCCCACCTTCCCCAGAAAGAGCCCCAGTTATCCAGAAATCTGAATCCCTCCGCCTGCACCAGTCCTGTAGCCACGTGTTTAATTGCTCTCTCTCCCTATTCCTCGTCTCACTATCACGTGGCACGGGCAACAACCCAGAGATAACAACTCTGTTTGTTCTCGCTCTGAGCTTCCATCCTAGCTCCCTAAAGGCCTGCCTGACATCCTTGTCCCCTTTCCTACCTATGTCGTTAGTGCCAATGTGGACTACGACTTGGGGCTGCTCCCCCTCCCCCTTAAGGACCCGGAAAACACGATCCGAGACATCACGTACCCTTGCACCTGGGAGGCAACATACAAAACGTGAGTCTCTCTCGCACCCACAAAATCTCCTATCTGTGCCCCTGACTATTGAGTCCCCAATTACTAATGCTCTGCTCTCCTCCCCCCTTCCCTTCTGAGCAACAGGGACAGACTCCGTGCCAGAGGCCCGTACCCCATGGCTTACCCCTGGTAAGTCCCCCCCCCCCCCCCCGTCCCCCCCCGTCCCCCCCCCCCCCCCGTCTCCCCCCCCCCCCCCCCCCCCCCCCCACAGTATCCAAAATAAAGTGGCAAAGATTACTGGGAGATTAGAGGACTGGGAAATCTTTAGGGGGCAACAGAAGCTACTAAAAAAGCTATAAAGAGAGTAAGATAGAGTATGAGAGTAAAACTTGCTCAGAATATAAAAACAGACAGTAAAGTTTTTACAAATATATAAGACAAAAAAGAGTGGCTAAGGTAAATATTGGTCCTTTAGAGGATGAGAAGGGAGTTTTAATAATGGGAAATGAGGAAATGGCTGAGGAACTGAACAGGTTTTTTGGGTCGGTCTTCACAGTGGAAGACACAAATAACATGCCAGCGACTGATAGAAATGAGGCTATGACAGGTGAGGACCTTGAGAGGATTGTTATCACTAAGGAGGGAGTGATGGGCAAGCTAATGGGGCTAAAGGTAGACAAGTCTCCTGGCCCTGATGGAATGCATCCCAGAGTGCTAAAAGAGATGGCTAGGGAAATTGCAGATGCACTAGTGATAATTTACCGAAATTCACTAGACTCTGGGGTGGTCCCGGTGGATTGGAAATTAGCAAACGTGACGCCACTGTTTAAAAAGGAGGTAGGCAGAAAGCAGGAAATTATAGGCCAGTGAGTTTAACTTCGGTAATAGGGAAGATGCTGGAATCTATCATCAAGGAAGAAATTGCGAGGCATCTGGATAGAAATTGTCCCATTGGGCAGACGCAGCATGGGTTCGTTAAAGGCAGGTCATGCCTAACTAATTTAGTGGAATTTTTTGAGGACATTACCAGTGCAGTAGATAACGGGGAGCAGATGGATGTGGTATATCTGGATTTCCAGAAAGCCTTTGACAAGGTGCCACACAAAAGGTTGCTGCATAAGATAAAGATGCATGGCATTAAGGGTAAAGTAGTAGCATGGATAGAGGATTGGTTAATTAATAGAAAGCAAAGAGTTGGGATAAATGGGTGTTTCTCTGGTTGGCAATCAGTAGCTAGTGGTGTCCCTCAGGGATCAGTGTTGGGCCCACAATTGTTCACAATTTACATTGATGATTTGGAGTTGGGGACCAAGGGCAATGTGTCCAAGTTTGCAGATGACACTAAGATGAGTGGTAAAGCGAAAAGTGCAGAGGATACTGGAAGTCTGCAGAGGGATTTGGATAGGTTAAGTGAATGGGCTCGGGTCTGGCAGATGGAATACAATGTTGACAAATGTGAGGTTATCCATTTTGGTAGGAATAACAGCAAACGGGATTATTATTTAAACGATAAAATATTAAAGCATGCCGCTGTTCAGAGAGACTTGAGTGTGCTAGTGCATGAGTCACAGAAGGTTGGTTTACAAGTGCAACAGGTGATTAAGAAGGCAAATGGAATTTTGTCCTTCATTGCTAGAGGGATGGAGTTTAAGACTAGGGAGGTTATGTTGCAATTGTATAAGGTGTTAGTGCGGCCACACCTGGAGTATTGTGTTCAGTTTTGGTCTCCTTACTTGAGAAAGGACGTACTGGCGCTGGAGGGTGTGCAGAGGAGATTCACTAGGTTAATCCCAGAGCTGAAGGGGTTGGATTATGAGGAGAGGTTGAGTAGACTGGGACTGTATTCGTTGGAATTTAGAAGGATGAGGGGGGATCTTATAGAAACATTTAAAATTATGAAGGGAATAGATAGGATAGATGCGGGCAGGTTGTTTCCACTGGCGGGTGACAGCAGAACTAGGGGGCATAGCCTCAAAATAAGGGGAAGTAGATTTAGGACTGAGTTTAGGAGGAACTTCTTCACCCAAAGGGTTGTAAATCTATGGAATTCCTTGCCCAGTGAAGCAGTTGAGGCTCCTTCATTACATGTTTTTAAGGTAAAGATAGATAGTTTTTTTAAGAATAAAGGGATTAAGGGTTATGGTGTTCGGGCCGGAAAGTGGAGCTGAGTCCACAAAAGATCAGCCATGATCTAATTGAATGGCGGAGCAGGCTCGAGGGGCCAGATGGCCTACTCCTGCTCCTAGTTCTTATGTTCTTATGTTCTTAAAACGGTATACTTGTTACTCAGGGGAACAACCGCAGGGGGTCCCTGCACTGACTGCTTCTTCCCAGTCCCTCTTACAGTTACCCATCTAGCTCCAGTCTTCCCTGAACAAGAGATTCCACTTCTTTGGTAAACCACGGTTCCCTCGCTCTACCCATTCCTCCCTGCCTGACTGGTACGTACTTATCAAGAACACGCAATAGCTGTTCCTTGAACAAGCTCCACATATCCAGTGTGCCCAACCCTTGCAGCCTACTTCTCCAACCTACACATCCTAAGTCATGTCTAATGGCATCATAATTGCCCTTCCCCCAGCTATTGCCCTTCCCCCAGCTATAACTCTTGCCCTACTTCCCTGAAGCTCCTATCTATGACCACCTCTGCCTCCCGAATGATCCGAAGTTCATCCAGCTCAAGCTCCAGGTCCCTAACACGGTTTTTGAGGAGCTGGAGTTGGGTGCACTTCCCACAGATGAAATCAGCAGGGACACTGATGGCATCCCTCACCTCAAACATTCTGCAGGAGGAGCATTGTACTGCCTTCCCTGACATCACCTCTAGATTTAAAAAAAAAACAAGAAAAAGAAAGGAAGAGCTTATCTGATATTCACTCAAACCCTGCTCCCGCTGAAAGGTAAGTAAATTTAAAGGCACTCACTCACCTTCACAACAGGCCCCTGCTCCCGCTTCCCAACAACCGTTGGGGGGGAGGAGGAGGTAGGGTGGGAAACACTAATGATGTGTTTCGGGTTTAATTGTCACTAAACAACAGCCGCTCCACAAACCACCTTCAAATTAGGCTGACCGCACTGCACGTATGCAAATTTCCCCAGAACAGCTGATCAGTAGCTCTGCTCTGCTGCCCTCTGCTGGATGCCTCCCTTCACTCAAACTCCTCGGGTCTTCTTCGCAGGTACACCTTCAAATTAGGCTGACCGCACTGCACGTATGCAAATTTCCCCAGAACAGCTGATCAGTAGCTCTGCTGCCCTCTGCTGTTACCCCGGTAACTATAGACCAGTGAGCATTACTTCTGTTCTGGGCAAAGTCTTGGAAAGGTTTATAAGAGATAGGATGTATAATCATCTGGAAAGGAATAATTTGATTAGAGATAGTCAACATGGTTTTGTGAAGGGTAGGTCGTGCCTCACAAACCTTATTGAGTTCTTTGAGAAGGTGACTAAACAGGTGGATGAGGGTAAAGCAGTTGATGTGGTGTACATGGATTTCAGTAAAGCGTTTGATAAGGTTCCCCATGGTAGGCTATTGCAGAAAATATGGAGGCATGGGATTCAGGGTGATTTAGCAGTTCGGATCAGAAATTAGCTAGCTGGAAGAAGACAAAGGGTGGTGGTTGATGGGAAATGTTCAGACTGGTGTCCAGTTACTAGTGGTGTACCACAAGGATCTGTTTTGGAGCCGCTGCTGTTTGTCACTTTTATAAATGACCTGGAGGAGGGCGTAGAAGGATGGGTGAGTAAATTTGCAGATGACACTAAAGTCGGTGGAGTTGTGGACAGTGCAGAAGGATGTTACAAGTTACAGAGGGACATAGATAAGCTGCAGAGCTGGGCTGAGAGGTGGCAAATGGAGTTTAATGCAGAAAAGTGTGAGGTGATTCATTTTGGAAGGAATAACAGGAAGACAGAGTACTGGGCTAATGGTAAGATTCTTGGTAGCGTGGATGAGCAGAGAAATCTTGGTGTCCATGTTCACAGATCCCTGAAAGTTGCCACCCAGGTTGAGAGGGTTGCTAAGAATGCGTACGGTGTGTTAGCTTTTATTGGTAGAGGAATTGAGTTTCGGAGCCCTGAGGTCATGTTGCAGTTGTACAAAACTCTGGTGCGGCCGCATTTGAAGTATTGCGTGAAGTTCTGGTCGCCGCATTATAGGAAGGACGTGGAAGCATTGGAACGGGTACAGAGGAGATTTACAAGGATGTTGCCTGGTGTGGAGTGAAGATCTTACGAGGAAAGGCTGAGGGACTTGAGGCTGTTTTCGTTAGAGAGAAGAAGGTTAAGAGGTGACTTATTTGAGGCATACTAGATGATCAGAGTGGACATTGAGTGCCTTTTTCCTCGGATGGTGATGGCTAGCACGAGGGGACATAGCTTTAAATTGAGGGGAGATAGATTTAGGACAGATGTCAGAGGTAGGTTTTTACTCAGAGAGTAGTAAGGGCGTGGAATGCCCTGCAACAGTAGTGGACTCGCCAACACTAAACGCATTGTAATGGTCATCGGATAGGCAAATGGACAATAAGGGAATAGTGTAGATGGGCTTTAGAGTGGTTTCACAGGTCGGCGCAACATCGAGGGCTGAAGGGCCTGTACTGCACTGTAATGTTCTATGTTCTAAGAAGAAAGACATTCGACTATGATAATTGATGGGTTTTGGATTCACACATATGATTTGGACTTAGTGTTTAATGACTGTTATCATAACTTGAACAGAGCATCGCTTATCTCCCTGTTTTTTGTTCAATTTTCTTCAACAGTGTACAGAAAATATGTAACACGAAAAAGGGGGGATATGGTGATATGCATCACTGTAGATACACAAGGGGTTAATGTAAGTACACATCGACTAGCTAGACACTAGAGGGAGCACCAGAGACATGACACGGGTGGGGAACAGAGAGAAGTAGACCTTGGAAAATAGGCAACAGGTTTAGATAAAGGATCTGGATCGGCGCAGGCTGGGAGGGCCGAAGGGCCTGTTCCTGTGCTGTAATTTTCTTTGTTTATCATAGATTATCATAGAATTTACAGTGCAGAAGGAGGCCATTCGGCCCATCGAGTCTGCACCGGCTCTTGGAAAGAGCACCCTACCCAAGGTCAACACCTCCACCCTATCCCCATAACCCAGTAACCCCACCCAACACTAAGGGCAATTTTGGACACTGAGGGTAATTTATCATGGCCAATCCACCTAACCTGCACATCTTTGTGACTGTGGGAGGAAACCGGAGCACCCGGAGGAAACCCACGGACACACGAGGAGGATGTGCAGACTCCGCACAGACAGCGACCCAAGCCGGAATCGAACCTGGGACCCTGGAGCTGTGAAGCGATTGTGCTATCCACAATGCTACCGTGCTGCCCCGTTCTTTTGTTCTTTTTTGACATTCAACCAATAGGTCAGTGGGCCTATGGCACACGACCAATGGGCATTCACGATACATCCAGAGGTGACACTACCAACCCATATATAAATATGTATATATATATATATATATAAAGGACACAGCACACATGATTTTCCTCTTTCCAGTGGAGACACTCAGTGAGTGCAGACACAGGGTTGATCACACCCACCACATGGATTGTAGCAGACTTGTTTGTCAGTCTGAGTAGTTATAGAAGGATTAACAGTAGTGGCGAACCTAAGTAGGAGAATTGTAAATAGTTTAATAAACGTGTTGAAATTATTTCCATGTCTGAACCTTCCTTTGTCAGAGTGAACATCAAATAAGCCGCTTATGCTACGCCAAGAGCATAACAAAACAACATTTACCTGGGGAACTGAGACAACAGTTACAATAAGTGAGGTTTTATTCAGAGGGGACAAGGACAAGTTTAAATCCCCACTTGATGCTGCTCCAAGTCGCCTCTGTTTCACCATCAGTTTCCCAAGCTTCAGGAAACTCCAGTTACTGCAGAAATATTTGGATTGTCTGTGAGAGACGTCAATCAGAGAGGCCCACCCACTCTGCCCATTCTCTCCTCTTCCTCTACCACAGCTGCTTCATTTCCTGTAGGGACTCCAAACCAAGTCAGGAGATGGTGAGTGAAGGAGCAGAATTTAGAATCATTACATTGCACAATATCCACACTAATGTTCAGGCAGTCTGACTATCCTGTGGGAATCAGCTGTGGAAATGCCCCTTATTCTGTCTGAGAAGATCCAGCTGAGAGACCTGTTTACTCGGTGCTTTGTGCTGAACTGTTTGATTGACTGTGTTGGATATTGAGTGTTTATTGGAAGCTTTTCCCCTCTGATTTACAGGCTGAGTTTTGTTGATGGGTCAGTCCTGAATATGAGAAGATGAGGTGTAATTATCTGGCAGGGGCATAGAACATAGAACATAGAACAGTACAGCACAGAACAGGCCCTTCGGCCCTCAATGTTGTGCCGAGCCATGATCACCCTACTCAAACCTACATATCCACCCTATACCCGTAACCCAACAAGCCCCCCCTTAACCTTACTTTTATTAGGACACTACAGGCAATTTAGCATGGCCAATCCACCTAACCCGCACATCTTTGGACTGTGGGAGGAAACCGGAGCACCCGGAGGAAACCCACGCACACAGGGGGAGGACGTGCAGACTCCACACAGACAGTGACCCAGGCGGGAATCGAACCTGGGACCCTGGAGCTGTGAAGCATTTATGCTAACCACCATGCTACCCGGCAGAGACACATTTATTCAAATGTTTGTAATGCCTTCTTTAAACATTTTACCTGAAGGCCGCATCCTTTCCCAAAAGCCTGGGCCTGGATTTGATAGTTTTGCACAGAGCTGTGTCTATCTGAATTTGTGATGTGCAGTCTGAGTGAGTGCTGTGTGTCTAATTTCCCAGGATAAACCAGCAATGAAGCAACATTTTCCTCAGCTTCCAACGCTTCATAGAATCCACCACAGAATTACAGAATCCCTCCAGTGCAGAAGGAGGTAATTCGGCCCATCGAGTCTGCACCGACCATCCAAAAGGGCAGTCCACCCAGATCCAACTCCCTGCCCTAAGTCACCAAGGGAAAATTTAGCATTGGCAATCCACCTCAACTGGACAGCTTTAGACAAAAGAAGGAAACAGGAGAACCAGGAGGGAACCCACACAAACATGGGGAGAATGTGCAAACTCCACACAGTCACCCAAGGCCGGAATTGACCCTGGTCACTAGCGCTGTGAAACAGAAGTGAGATCCATTGTGCCACCAGGCCACCAGTTTCCTGCCCTATAGGGTGGTGCAGTGGTTAGCATTGCTGCCTTGCGGCACCGAGGTCCCAGGTTCAATCCTGGCTCTGGGTCACTGTCCGTGTGGAGTTTGCACATTCTCGCCGTGTTTGTGTGGGTTTCACCCCCACAACCCAAAGATGTGCAGGGTAGGTTGATTGGCCACGCTAAATTACCCCTTCATTGAAAAAAATTAATTAGGTACTCTAAAAAAAATTTTAAATATCCTGCCCTTTGTCTTTTCAAGTAATTTGGGAAAACAAGGTGAGAAATTTCAAATTACCATTGAATGAACATTTCTTTTTTTTTTATAAATTTAGATTACCAATTATTTTTTCCAATTAAGGGGCAATTTAGCGTGGCCAATCCACCTACTATGCACATTTTTGGGTTGTGGGGGCGAAACCCACGCAGACACGGGGAGAATGTGCAAACTCCACACGGACAGTGACCCAGAGCCGGGATCGAACCTGGGACCTCAGCGCCGTGAGGCGGTTGTGCTAACCACTAGGCCACCGTGCTGCCCTTGAATGAACATTTCTACTGAGTGCTTTTATGTTAAACATACACTCTATGGGTAAAACTAGTCTTTGAACGCACAACATGAGCTCATCGTGAATGTAAGCCTGTTTTACCCTCAGCCAGAATCTTTTTCAGTTTCTGGGAAGATGAGGAGGAAAGTAAGTAGCCATGTTGTCTGCTCCTGGTCATTCTACTGCTGGAAACAGGATGTGTGACAGTCAAGAGAGGAAAAAGAAAGGACTTGTATCTGATAGCAGGAATAACAGACTGGCATTCTCTGTGGAACAGTCTCTAACTGAGGAGTCAGCCCCTTCAGCAAAGGAAGACAGGGAGTTGGAGGAAATCATGTTTACTTTTTTATTTTACAGAAATATTGCACTGCACTATACCAGAGAATACATAGAGATTGGATAACCATCACAGATAGATCCTGACCATCACCTAAGGAACAACTACACAACTGTGAGAAGACATCTGGTCCCTCCACAGCATTGCTCAACACAGAGAAGGTTAGGTATTGAAACCATCATCTGGAAATCAGTTGGGTCAGGAGAGATTTTGACATATCATCAGATCTGAAACTGGTCAGTGGTACGGAACCTTCCATCAGAACCAACCTTTCTGAAGCTTCACATGTTGCTGATCGATTAGGGTGAGGCTGGGTATAAGTGTATGTTGACTCCAAGTGAAGTGAGAGCTTCAATCACTCATCAAATCTCATGAACCACTGACTAATTCCTGCAGATGAGAGGCTGTTCCAGTCTGAAGTGTGTGTCGGGAACTATACAGGTACATAAGATCTTCTGAGGTGCATTTGTTACAACTACTGTTACCACGAGTGCAGACACATGGAAGAGAAACGATTCAGGTGTGATGTTTGTGATAAAGGTTTTGTGAATTCTACAAAGCTCCTGAGGCACCATGTAATTCACACAGGGGAGAAACCATTCAGGTGTGATGTTTGTGAAAAGTCCTTCTCACAAGCATCGAACCTCCGTCAACACCAGCAAGTTCACACAGGGGAGAAATTCACATGCGAGGTGTGTGACAAATCATTCTCGCAGGCATCGACCCTCCGCAAACATCAACGCATTCACACAGGGGCGAGACCTTTCTCATGTAAGGTATGTGACAAATAATTCTTGGATTCATTGGCTTGTGTACACCTACTTCTTCACATGTATTGAATGTGATAAATCTTTCCCAGGGTCTCATTTCCTCTTTGCACAGCAATACATTCACACGGGAGACAAACCATTCACATGTGTTGGTTGTAACAAATCATTCTCGGACCAATCATTAGACCCCCACAGACACCAGCACATTTACACTGTGGTTTACCTGCTCCCTTACACTATGTTGTTTACCCTTCAGTCCTCACACAGGGGAGCTGTCCTTCCAAAGAACTATCTGTCTGAGCAGTCTCTGTATCCAACCTCTCCCACCATCAGCCCAATCGTTTCCAGAAGGTCAATTTAACCTTTGACCAGATCATCAAAAGATGCCATCATATGTACAGAAGTTCCTGCTCATGCACAAGTTTCAATACAATGGACAAGATGGCAATATCTGAATATTAAATATCTATCTGTTAATTTTTGAAACCTTAACTCGTAGTTATTGAATCGATAATACAGAAAGATGACAAGTTTTTAACATAATTTTATGAGGTTTTGTAAAATGCCTTGGAGATGGCTCTGACTTTGTCAGCGCAGCGGCTGCGGTCTCCGTCCAGCACCACCACAGTCGGGGGAGGGCTGATCTGCAGGCAAGGGTGGACATATTCGGAGCTGGGAGCACTGGTGGGGCGGTCCAGGGTGCGTGAGCTGGCCAAAAGGGGGGACTACTCGCGGGCCGAGTCCGCAAGAGGCAACCACCATGAAGCACGGCGCGGCTGCTGAAGGCCGCCACCATGCGCATGCACAGGCAGAGTCCCAGCAATTCTCCAGGCCATATCGGCAGCTTTCCTGGCGAAAAATGCCACCGTTTTCACGGCGGCGTGGGGGCATCGTCTCCAAATCAGAGAATCCAGCCCATTATCTCTAATAGACTGAAAACTATCTCCAGCACTCAGAATATGTGTCATAAGACAACACAGCAAAGTCTGGATCATGATTTCTATTTCATTTTCAATTCTTCTTTTCCATAAAGCAACCATTCACATGTGAGGTGTGTGGCAAATCATTCTCACAGTCATCGATGCTTCGTGTACACCAGCGCACTCACACAGGAGAGAAGCCCTTCAGGTGCAAGGTGTGTGACAAATCATTCTCAGTGTCATCGACCCTCCGTGAACACCAACGCATTCACACGGGAGAGAAGCCCTTTAGGTGCAAGGTGTGTGACAAATCATTCTCGAAGTTATCGAACCTCCGTGCACACCAACGCATTCACACGGGAGAGAAGCCCTTTAGGTGCAAGGTGTGTGACAAATCATTCTCGCAGTTATCGCATCTTCGTGGACACGAACGCATTCACAAAGGGGAGAAACCCTTCATGTACGAGGTGTGCAACAAAGCATTCTCGTGCACATCTACCCTTCATCAGCACCAACGCGTTCAAACAGGAAAGAAACCCTACCCATGCAAGGTATGAGGCTAATTATTCTTGGACTCACTGGCTTCTGTATACACCAGCATATTCATATGTACACTTTGTGACAAATCATTGCTTCCCTCTGCACACTGCAACGCATTCACAAAGGAGACAAGTCATTCATATGCGAGATGTGCGACAAATCATTCTCTCAGTCACCAACCTCCTCAGATACCAGTGCATTCACACTGCGGCTCACCTACTTCGCTTACACTGAGAGATGTTAAAGTTGTTTACCCTCCAGTCCTCACACAGGGGAGCTGTCCTTCCAAAGCACAGTCTGCCTCCAACCTCTCCACCATCAGTCCAGTTGTTTTAAAAAGGTCAATTTAACCTTTGTCCAGATCGGCAGACATCATCAAAAGAAGATATCAATATGTATAGAAGCTCCTGCTTGTGCACAAGTTTCCTGACGATGAACAAGAGGGCAATATCTGAATATTAAATCTGTGTATATATATGTTAATTTTTGAAACTTTAAATCGTAGTTTTTGAGTTGAAAGGACAGAAATCACAAATGTTTCTTCACTAATTTTATGAGGTTTTGTAAAATGCAGTTGTCTTGGAGATGGCCCTCAAATAGTCAGCGGGAAATTGAGGAGCAAATATGTAAGGAGATAACAGATAGCTGCAAGAAAAATAGGGTGATAATAGTTGGGGACTTTAACTTTCCCAACATTGACTGGGACAGTCACAGCATTAGGGGCTTGAATGGAATAACTTTTGTTGAGTGTATTCAGGAGGAATTTCTCATTCAGTATGTGGATGGCCCGACCTCCTCCTCTTGGGAAATAAGGAAGGGCTGGTAATGGAAGTGTGAGTGAGGGATCACTTTGGGATCATTGACCATAATTCCATTAGTTTTAAGATGCCTATGGAGAATGATAGGTCTGGCCCAAAAGTTAAAATTCTAAATTGAGGCAAGGCCGAAGGAACTTTCAAACGTTTTAGGGGGGTCTGTTGGGAGGCAAAGGGACGGCTGGTAAGTGGGAGGCTTTCAAAAGTCTATTAACCGGGGTTCAGGGTAAGCACATTCCTTTTAGAGTGAAGGGCAAGGATGGTAGAAGTAGGGAACCCTGGATGACTCGGAATATTGAGGCCCTGGTCCAAAAGAAGGAGGCATATGACATGCATCAGCAGTTGAGATCAAGTGGATCCCTTGAAGAGTATAGAGGTTGCCGGAGAAGAGTTAAGAGAGTTCAGGAGGGCAAAAAGGAGACATGAGATTACTTTGGCAGATAAGGCAAAGAAGAATCCAAAGACTTTCTACAAATACATAAAGGGCAAAAGAGTAACTAGGGAGAGTGTAGGGCCTTTTAAGGATCTACAAGTTCATCTATGTGCGGATCCACAAGAGATGAGTGTGATCCTAAATAAATATTTCTCAACAGTATTTACTGTTGAGAAAGGCATGGATGTTTGGGAACTTGGGGATATTAAAAGTGATGTCTTGAGGAATGTACATATTACAGAGAAGGAGGTGCTGGAAGTCTTAAAGCGCATCAAGGTAGATAAATCCACAGGACCTGATGAAATGTATCCCAGGACGTTGTGGGAGGCTGAGCAGGAAATTACGGGTTCCCGAGCAGAGATACTCTGCTCCATCTAAGCCCTTCACACAATGACTGTCCCAGTTGATGTTGGGAAAGTTGAAAGGCAGGTACAATTTTGTCTTTTAAAAAGCATTTTGACAGTTATATGAGAAAGATGGGTATAGAAGGATGTAGGCTAAATGCGGGCAATTGAGACTAGCTTAGTGGTAAAAACTGGGCAACGTGGACAAGTTGGGGCAAAGGGTCTGTTTTCATGCTGTAAACCTCTCCTCTATGGCTTTGACTTTGTCATAAATGTTATCTCTAATCCGAAGTCCCTCTGGGTGCAGGCTGAAAGCTGTCTCCAGCACTTGGAAAATGTGTCAAGAGACAGCACACCAAAGTCTGGATCATGATTTCTTTTTCATTTCTTCCTTTAGGGAGAGCTGGCGCCGAATGCCCAGGAGCACCCATTGACTGGACGGAAGGTTCCATACATAAAGGAGCTGACGGAACAGGAGGAGTTCATGAGGAATCTGTTTGACCTCTCCATACCCACGATAACCAATGGTGGATCATATATAAGACCATCAGACATAGAAGCGAAAGTCGGCCATTTGGCACATCAAGTGTGCTTTCCCATTCAATGAGATCATGACTGATCTGATGCAGTAATCCACTTTCCTGCTTTACCCCCATAAATTTTGATTTCCTTACTGATTAAAAATTTGTCCATCCTTGAATATACTTAACCCAGTATCGACAGCCCTCTGCAGTCAATAGTTCCACAGACTCACTACCCTCTGAGAAGAAATTCCTCCTCAACGCTGTCTTAAATGGACAACACCTTACTCAGATTATCCCTTCTGGTCCTAGACTTTCCCACAAGTGGAAACATCCTCTCAGCATCTGTACTGTCAAGCCCCTTGAGAATCCTGTAAATCTCAAGGTCGCCTCTCATTCGTCTAAACTTCAATGAGTCCCAACTTGCTCAACTTCTCCTCATACGAAAATCCCTTCATGCCCGGGATCAACCTAATGAACCTTCTTTGGACTGCCTCCAATCTTTCCTTAGATAAGGGGACCAAAACTTTCACAATATTATAGGTGTGGTCTAACTCGCGCCTTGTATAGTTTTAGCAGGGCTTCCTTATTTTTGTACTCCATTCACTTTAAAATAATGGACAATATTCCATTTGCCTTCCCAATTACCTGCTGAACTTGCATGCTAGCTTTTGTGATTTATGCACAAGGACCTCCAAATCCCTCTGTGCTGCAGCTTAAATCAGTCTTTCTCTATTTTAATAATATTCAGCTCCTTTATTCTTCCTGCCAAAGTGCATTACTTCTCACTTTCCTATATCATAATCCATCTGCCAAGGTTTTTGCCTACTCACTTTATTAAAATAAATTTAGAGTAGCCAATTATTTTTTTCCAATGAAGGGGCAATTTAGCGTGGCCAATCACCCTAACCAGCACATCTTTGGGTTGTGGGGATGAAACCCACGCAGACACGGGGAGAATGTGCAAACTCCACACGGACAGTGACCCAGGGCCGGGATTCGAACCCGGGTCCTCAGCGCCATAGTCCCAGTGCTAACCACTGCGCCACGTGCCACCTTTTTGCCCACCCACTTAACCTGTTTGTATCCCTCTGCAGAATTTTTGTGTCACCTTTAACACTTTCCATCTATTTTTGTGTCATCTGCAAACTTGGCAATTGTGCATTCATTTCCCTCATCCAAGTCATGAATATATATTGCAAATATTTATCGCCTCAACACTGATTCCCGTGGCACTCCACTACTTGCAGGTTGCCATCCTGAAAATGCCCCTCTTATCCCAACTCTCTATCTTCTATTCGTGAGACAGTGGGGATGAGTGTTTGAACCATCAAGACAAGAGTTAATTTACGTGTCAAAAGATACGGAGAGTTCAGGAGAGTAAGACAAAGAACAATGCAGCACAGGAACAGACCCTTCGACCCTCCAAGCCTGTACCAGTCATGATACCAACCTTTGCCAAAACCCTCAGCACTTCCTTGTGCCGTATCTCTCTTTACCCATCCTATCTATGTGTTTGTCAAGATGCCTTTTGAACACCGTTAATGTATCTGTTTCCACAACCTCCCCTGGCAATGCCTTCCAGGCACTCACCACCCTCTGCGTAAAAAAACCTGCCTCGCACATCTCTAAACTTTGCCCCACGGAGCTTAAACCTATGCCCCCTGGTGACTGACCCCTCCAGCCTGGGAAAGAGTGCCTGCCCATCCACTCTATCCATGCCCCTCATAATCTTGTAGACCTCTATCAGGTCACCCCTCAACCTCCGTCTTTCAAATGAAAACAGTCCGCGTCTATTCAGCCTCCACATAGCTAACACCTTCCAGACCAGGTAACATCCTAGTAAACCTCCTCTGTACCCTCTCCAAAGCCTCCACAGCCTTCTGGTAGTGTGGCGACCAGAATTGTGCGCAATATTCCAAGTGCAACTTTACCAAGGTTTTATACAATTGTAGCATGACTTGCCAGTTTTTATACTCGATGCCCCGTCCAATGAAGGTAAGCATTCCGTATGCTTTCTTGACTACCTTGTCCACTTCTGTTGCCACCTTCAAATATCTGTGGACATGCACGCCCAGATTTCTCTGACTTACTATATTCCTAAGAGTTTTGCCATTTACGGTATATTTCCCCCCTATGTCAGACCTACCAAAATGCATTACCTCACATTTGTCCGGATTAAACTCCATTTGCCATTTCACTGCCCAAGTCTCCAACCTATCCATGTTCTGCTGTATCTTCTGACAATCCTCAACACTATCTGCCACTCCATCAACCTTGGTGTCATCTGCAAATTTACTAATCAGACTGGCTACATTTTCCTCCAAATTGTTTATGTACACTACAAACAACAGAGGCCCAAGCACAGATCCCTGTGGAATACCACTAGTCACAACCCTCCATTCGGGAAAACACCCTTCTACTGCTACCCTTTGCCTTCTGTGACCGAGCCAGTTCTGTATCCATCTTACCCCATGTGACCTTTGATCCCATGTGACCTTTGTACCAGTCTTCCATGAGTACATGTAAACAACATCCACTGCCCTCCCCTCATCAATCATCTTTGTCACCTCCTCAAAAAACTCGATCAAGTTAGTGGGGCACGAACTCCCCTTCACAAAATCATGCTGTCTATCGCTTATGAGTCCATTTGTTTCCAAATGGGTATAAATCCTGTCCCTGAGAATTCTCTCCAATAATTTACCTACTACCGATGTGAGGCTCACCGGCCTATAGTTTCCAGGATTATCCCTGCTACCTTTCTTGAACAGCAGTGCCACATTAGCTATTTTCCAGTCCTCTGGGATCTCACCTGTAGCCAATGAGGATACAAAGATGTCAGTCAAGGCCCCAGCAATTTCCTCCCTTGTTTCCCTCCGTATTCTGGGATAAATCCGGCTCAGGAGACTTATGTACCTCAATATCTTTTAAAAGACCCAATACCTCCTTTTCGATGTTAACATGATGCAGACTATTCACAAACCCTATCCAAGAATCATCTTCCACAAAGTCCCTTTCCTTGGTGAACACTGATGCAAAGTACTCATTTAGTACTTCGGCCATTTCCTCTGGCTCAACACATAGATTTCCCCCCCCTGTCCTGAAGTGGTCCAAACCTTTCCCTGGCCACCCTCTTGCTTTTCCATATGAATAGAAAGCTTTGGGATTCACCTTAATCCTACTTGCCAAGGACTTTTCATGACCCCTCCTAGCCCTCCTAATTTCCCGCTTCAGTACCTTCCCACTTTCTTAATATCCTCAAGGGTTTCGACTGTCCCCACCCTTCTAGACCGTACAAAAGTCTCCTTTTTCTTTTTGACGAGGTTCAGAATATCCCTCATTATCCAAGGCTCCCTAAACTTCCCATACTGATCCATCGTTCTCTCAGGAACATGACTTTCCTGAATCTTAATGAACTGTCGCTTGAAACACTCCCACATGTCCAATGTTGATTTACCCTCCAACAGACGCAACCAATCCAAATTCTTCAATTCCTGTCTAATCTTATTGTAATTTGTCTTACCCCAGTTTAGGACTTTAACACGGGGGTTACCCTCATTCCTGTCCAAATGTACCCTAAAACGTACGGAATTGTGGTCACTGCTCCCAAAATGTTCCCCTATTGAAACCTGAACCACCTGTCCAGGCGCATTCCCCATACCAGATCCAGAACTGCCCCTTCCCTAGTTCCATCAAGAAGGCTTCCTGGACACACCTTATAAACTCTGCCCCATCCAAATCCCGAGCACTAAGTGAGTCCCAGTCAATATAGGGGAAATTAAAATCCCCGACCACAACAACCCTGTTACTTTTGCACCTCTCCAAAATCTCTCTACCTATCTGTCCCTCTATCTCTCGCTGCCAGTTGGGGGGCCTGTAATAAATGCCCAACATTGTGATTGCCCTCTTCCTGTTCCTGAGCTCTACCCAGACTGCCTCATTGGGCAATGAGCCCTGAGAGGTGTCCTCCCACAGTATGGCTATAATATTCTCCCCAACCAGTAATGCTACCCCCCCCCCCCCCCCCCCCCCCCGCCCCCACCCTTTTTACATCCCCCTCTATCTCTCCTGAAGCATCCATATCCTCCAATGTTCAGGTGCCAATCCTGCCTGTCCTTTAACCATGTTTTTGTGATAGCCATTGTAATTTCAAGTGCTAATAAGTGTTCCAAGTTCATCTGCCTTACCCGCTATACATCTGGCTTGCAACAAATACACTTCAATCCAATGCATTTAAGCAGACAGGGTGATGTTGTTCTCATATTTTTGTTCTCTATTTCCCCTTCAGTTATTACGCCTTCTACGCTAGTGTACTGGTTTCCTTCCATACTCGTTTAAATCCTCCCAAGTGACTCTAGCAAACCTCCCAGCCAGGATATTGGTGCTCCACCAGTTTAGATGCACCCCATTCTTTTTGTACAGGTCACACCTGCCCCAGAAGAGATCACAGTGGTCCAAAAATCTGAAACGCTCCCTCCTAAGCCACCATAAAACATACAGCACAGAAGGAGGCCATTTGGCCCATCGAGTCTGCACCGACCCACTTAAGCCCTCACTTCCACCCTATCCCCTCCAAACCGTTTTGGACACAAAGGGCAATTTAGCATGGCCAATCCACCTAACCTGCACGTCTTTGGACTGTGGGAGGAAACCGGAGCACCCAGAGGAAACCCACGCACACACGGGGAGAACGTGCAGACTCCGCACAGACAGTGACCCAGCGGCGAATTAAACCTGGGACCCTGGCGCTGTGAAGCCACAGTACTATCCACATGTGCTGCCCATAACCAGTTTATTTCTCACTGGCACATGGCACAGGGAGTAAACCTCAGATTACAACCCTAGAGGTCCTGCTTTTAGCTTGCTGCCTAAATCCCTGAACTCCTTCTGCAACACTCTTCCTCCCTATGTCATTAGTACCAAGTGTACTACGACCTCTGGCTGTTCACCCTTCCCCTTCTTATAGAACATAGAACAGTACAGCGCAGAACAGGCCCTTCGGCCCTCAATGTTGTGCCGAGCCATGATCACCCCACTCAAACCCACGTATCCACCCTATACCCGTAACCCAACAATCCCCCCTTAACCTTACTTTTATTAGGACACTACGGGCAATTTAGCATGGCCAATCCACCTAACCCGCACATCTTTGGACTGTGGGAGGAAACCGGAGCACCCGGAGGAAACCCACGCACACAGGGGGAGGACGTGCAGACTCCACACAGACAGTGACCCAGCCGGGAATCGAACCTGGGACCCTGGAGCTGTGAAGCATTTATGCTAACCACCATGCTACCCTTATGTCCTGTGTTCGTTCAAAGACTTCCTTGACCCTGGCACCAGGGAGGCAACATACCATCCTGGAGTCTCTTTCCCGTCCAAAGAAGTGCTGATCTGTGCCCCTTACTATAGAGTCCCCGATAACTATTGTTTTCCTGCACTTTGCCCTCCTCTGCTGAGCAATAGAGCCAGTTGTGGTGCCACTGACGGGGCTGAATGGCCTCTACTTTAATGCCCGGAGTGTTTCAGGTAAAACGGATGAGTTAAGGGCGAGTGTTGACACGTGAAATTATGTTATAGTAGCCATCACGGAGACGTGGTTGAGGGAGGGGCAGGATTGGCAGCTTCACATCCCGGGATACAGAATCTTCAGGAGGGACAGGAGAGGGGGCAAAACAGGGGATGCATTGCACTATTAGTGAAGGAGTCAATTACTGCAGTAAGGAGAGATGATATCTTGGTGGCGTCAAATGAAGCTTTGTGGGTAGAGCTCAGAAGTAAAAAAGTGACAGCCACATTGCTAGGTGTTTATTATAGACCCCCAGGTAGCCAGCGGGAAATTGAGGAGCAAATATGTGCGCAATTTGCAGAAGTGTGTAAAAATAATAATAAGGGAATTATAGTGGGTGATTTCAACTTTCCCAACATTAACAGGGATAGTCATTGTGTTAAGGACATAGATGGAGCAGAGTTTGTAAAATGTATAAAAGATAACTTTTTAGCTCAACATGTGGAGGGTCCAACAAGGGATGGTGCAGTGCTGGACCTAATTCTGTGGAATGAAGCGGGACTGGTGGTTGATGTGATGGTGGGGGCGCATTTTAGTGATAGCGACCACAACATGGTACAATTGTTATGGACAAGGAAATATGACAAATTGCAGAAAAAGGTCTTGGATTGGGGGAGAGCAGACTTTAGTAACATAAGGCAGGATCGGGCCAAAGTGGATTGGAACAAGTTACTGATGAGGATGGAGGATAGCGCTTAGAAATCAATTAGGGGAACAAAGGGGGTATAAGAAATCTCTAGCTGGTAAAAGTAGGGAAAATCCCAAGATATTCTTTAAGTATATCAATGGGAAGAGGATAACTAGGGGAAAAGTAGGGCCCATTAGGGACCAAGGGAGGAATCTGTGGGTTGAACCAGAGACATTGGTAGGATGTTAAATGAATATTTCACATCTGTCTTCACCCAAGAGAATGAGGAGGCAGATATGGAACTCGGGGAGAGAGACTGTGAGATTATTGAAGAAGTTGTCATAGGGAGGGACAAGATATTGGAGATGTTGGCAGGTCCGGACAGGCAGGGAAGAGATGGTCGAGTGAGGGAACCATGGTTGACAAGAGAGGTTGAATGTCTTGTTAAAAGGAAGAAGGATACTTATGTAAGGCTGAGGAAACAACGTTCAGACAGGGCGCTGGAGGGACACAAGATAGCCAGGAGGGAACTGAAGAAGGATTAGGAGAGCTAAGAGAGGGCATGAAAAATCTTTGGCGGGTCGGATCAGGGAAAACCCCAAGGACTTTTACACATATGTGAGAAATATGAGAATGACTAGAGCGAGGGTAGGTCTGATCAAGCACAGTAGCGGGAGATTGTATACTGAGTCTGAAGAGATAGGAAAGGTCTTGAACGAGTACTTTTCTTCAGTATTTACGAATGAGAGCGGCCATATTGTTGGAGAGGACAGTGTGAAACAGACTGGTAAGCTCGAGGAGATACTTGTTAGGAAGGAAGATGAAGCTGCTGCCAGACCTGCTGAGATTTTCCAGCATTTTCTCTTTGGATTCAGATTCCAGCATCCACAGTAATTTGCTTATATCCAGTGTTTAACTCACTGCCACTTCTCTTCCAGGATTGCCGACCCTGAAGAATTGCTGCTCTTCTCTCCGACACAATTTCCGTATGGTCTTCCCCCACTATCCACCTTCACTGCTTTCCATTTCTCTGTAAGAAGTCTTACAACACCAGGTTAAAGTCCAACAGGTTTGTTTCAAACACGAGCTTTCGGAGCGCAGCTCCTTCCTCAGGTGAATGGCGAGGTAATGGCATTCCATTTCTCTCTTAGTGTTGGACAAGGTATTTACCAAGACTCGCTTCCACAGCCATATTTCCTTCCTCAGTGATTGTCTTCGTCTCCGACTTACCCCACGGGGATTTCAACTTAAATTCCACCCAGCATGTAACCTCCAGGATTACAGGTACCTCCAGGATATACAACATTCTTCCAACTGCTGCTCTCGCCGCATCCTGAAAGCCACACTCAGTGCCATGCGGCATCACATGGAGACACTCGACATCTCTCTCCAGCAACACCGTCTTACTCTCTCTCAAAGCTGTCCCTTTCCCCAGTTTCATTTCATCCTTCGCATCATTCGACGTCTTAATAAGAATCTTTCCCTGTTTCTTGCAGATGTTAAGGAACGCAAGCTTCAACAATGCATCAACACCGCTGCCCATCCCAGACTCTCCACCAGTCCCAATCCCTCGTACCCCATAACTCCCATCCCCAGCCCTTCCCACGTGTCCACCATACCCTCTGACCTTCCCCTCTCTGAGGCTGAGCGTGCTGTTCTCAGCAAAGGACTCAGCTTTGTACCCTTACGTCCCCACCTCAATGAATTCCGGGCTCAACGTGATGTTGAACTCTTCTTTCATCGCCTTCGTCTCCGTGCCCACTTTGGGCAAGAATCCTCCCCCCGTTCCACTGATCCTTTCATGTGCCTCCAACATTGTGCCTCCCAAGTGGACCCCCCCCCCGCCGGGACAATTACCTGCCCTCGATCTTTTCATTGAGAACTGTCGGCGGGACATTGGCTGTCTTAATTTTTCTGCCGCCATCACCCATTCCAACCTCTCTCCGAACATTTTGCCCTTCACTCCGTCAGGTCCAACCCAGACTTTGTCATCAAACCTGCCGACAAAAGGGGGTGCTGTTGTCGTCTGACGCACTGACCTCTACTTCGCAGAGGCTGAGTGCCAACTCTCAGATACTCCCTCTTACCTTCCCTTGGACCATGACCAGACCACTGGACATCAAGCCATTATCTCCAACGCCGTTGGCGTCCTAATTTTCTCCGGATGCCTTCCCCCTACGGCTTCCAACCTCAGTCTCTTCCCAAAATCCACTAAAAGGACTGTTCCGGCAGGCCCATTGTGTCAGCATGCACCTGCCCCACCAAACTTAATTCCTCTTATTGTGACTCCATCCTCACTCCTCTGGTCCATTCCCTCCCCACCTACATCCGGGATTCCTCTGATGCCCTGCGTCATATTGACAGCTTCCAGTTCGTGGGCCCTAACTGCATTCTATTCACCATGGATGTGCAATCCCTCTACACCTCCATCCCACACCAGGATGGCCTGAGAGCTCTTTGCTTCTTTCTCGAAAAGGGGCCCGGACAATTCCCATCCACCATCACTCTCCTCCGCCTGGCTGAACTCGTTCTATCTCTCAACAACTTCTCCTTTAACTCATCCCACTTTCTCCATGTCAAAGGTGTAGCAATGGGTACCCGCATGGGTCCGAGCTAGGCTTGCCTTTTCATGGGCTATGTGGAACATTCCTTGTTCCAGGCCCCCTCCCACAACTCCTTTACCGGTACATCAATGCCTATTTTGGTGCTCTCGCCCGGGCCTGGAAAAATTCATCATCTTCGCTTCCAGTTTTCACCCCTCCATCACTTTCACCTGGTCCATCTCAGACACTTCCCTTCCCTACCTTGATCTTTCTGTCTCCATTTCCGGCAATAAACTATCTACTAATATCTACTACAAGCCCACTGACTCCCACAGCTATCTGGACTACAGCTCTTCGCACCCTACACCCTGTAAGGACTCCATCCCTTTCTCTCAACTCCTTTGCCTCCGTCACATTTGTTCCGACGATGCCACTTTCCAAAATGGTGCTTCGAAAATGTGTTCCTTCTTCCTCAACCGTGATTTGCAATTGTTGACAGGGCCCACAACAGTGTGGGGTCCATCTCCCACGCCACTACCCTCCCCCCTCCCCTCCCTCCCAGAACAAGGATAGAGTCCCCCTCGTTCTCACATTTCATCCCACCAGCCTCCGCTTGCAAAGCATAATCCTCTGCCATTTTCGCCAACTCCAGCGTGATGCCACCACCAAACACATCTCTTCATTCCCTCTGTCAGCATTCTGCAGAGACCATTCCCTCCAAGACAATCTAGTCCACTCCTCCACCAGACATAGTACCTCTCCCATCACCTATGGCACCTTCCCCTGCAATCGCAGAAGGTGTAACACCTGCCCCTTTACCTCTTCCATGCTTAACATTCCAGGCCCAAAACACTAATTCCAGGTTCAGCAGCGTTTCACTTGCAACTCTTCCAATTTGGTCCACTGCGTTAGCTGCTCCCATAGAAACATAGAACAGTACAGCACAGAACAGGCCCTTCGGCCCTCGATGTTGTGCCGAGCAATGATCACCCTACTCAAGCCCACATATCCACCAGTAACCCAACAACCCCCAATGTGGTCTCCTCTATATCGGAAAGACCAAAAGCAGACTGGGTGCTCGCTTTGCTGAGCATCTTTGGTCTGTGCGCATTCAGGACCCTGACCTTCCCGTTACTTGCAATTTTAACAAAAGACCCTGCTCCCATGCCCACATGTTGGCCTGTTGCAATGTTCCAGCGAAGCTCAACTCAAACTGGAGGAACAATATCTCATCTTCTTGTCTCATCGAATTCAGCAACTTCAGATGATCAGCTCTACTCCACCTCGACCCATTTATTTTTATCCCATTTCATTTTATCTGTCTTTTCTTAATATATATTAACCCCCCCCCAAATCTTATCCATCTTTCCTTAACCTTTCTCCTCTTTGCTTCCCCCTCCCCATCCCCCCCACATCTGCAGTTCAGCCTCAGATGTTAGTTTCTCTGCTGTTTGGCCTTTCAAAGAACAAAGAAAAATTACAGCATAGGAACAGGCCCTTCGGCCCTCCAAGCCTGTGCCGAACCAGATCCTCTATCTACAACTGTCACCTATTTTCTAAGGATCTGTATCCCTCTGCTCCCTGCCCATTCATGTATCTGTCTAGATACACCTTAAATGATGCTATCATGCCTGCTTCTACCACCTTCGCCGGCAATGTGTTCCAGGCACCCACCACCCTCTGCGTAAAGAACTTTCCATGCGTGACCCCTAGTAATTGAGCCCCCCACTCTGGGGGAAAAAGCTTCTTGCTAGCCACCCTATCTATACCTCTCATGATTTTGTAGATCTCAATGAGGTCCCCCCGCAACCTCTGTCTTTCTAATGAAAATAATCCTAATCTACTCAACCTCTCTTCATAGCTAGCGCCCTCCATACCAGGCAACATCCTGGTGAACTTCCTCTGCACCTTCTCCAACGCATCCACATCCTTTTGGTAATGTGGCGACCAGAACTGCACGCAGTATTCCAAATGTGGCCGAACCAAAGTCTTATACAACTATAACATGACCTGCCGACTCTTGTACACAATACCCCTTCCGATGAAGGAAAGCATGCCGTCTGCCTTCCTGACCATTCTCGACCTACGCAGCCACCTCCAGGGTACAATGGACCTGAACTCCCAGATCTCTCTGTACATCAATTTTCCCCAGGGCTTTTTCATTTACCGTATAGTTCACTCTTGAATTGGATGCTCCAAAATGCAGCACCTCGCATTTGCCCGGATTGAACTCCATCTGCCATTTCTCCGCCCAACTCTCCAATCTTATCTATATTCAGCTGTATTCTCTGACACTCCACCAATCTTAGTGTCATCTGTAAACTTGCTAATCAGACCACCTAAACCTTCCTCCAGATCATTTATATATATCATAAACAACAGTGGTCCCAGCACGGATCCCTGTGGAACACCACTGGTCACAGTTATCCATTTTGAGAAACTCCCTTCCACTACTACTCCCTGTCTCCTGTTGCCCAGCCAGTTCTTTATCCATCTAGCTAGTACACCCTGGACCCCATGAGACTTCACTTTCTCCATCAGCCTACCATAGGGAACCTTATCAAATGCCTTACTGAATTCCTTGTATATGACATCTACAGCCCTTCCGTCATCAATCAACTTTGTCACTTCCTCAAATAATTCTATTAATTTGGGAAGACATGACCATGTTGCCTATCACTGATAAGCCCATTTTCTTCCAAATGGGAATAGATCCTATCCCTCAGTATCTTCTCCAGCAGCTTCCCTACCCTGACATCAGGCTCACCGGTCTATAATTACCTGGATTATCCCTGCTACCCCTCTTAAACAAGAGGACAACATTAGCAATTCTCCAGCCCTCCGGTACCTCACCCATGTTCAAGGATGCTGCAACGGTATCTGTTGAGGCCCCAGTTATTTCCTCTCTCACTTCCCTCAATAACCTGGGATAGATCCCATCCGGACCTGGGGACTTGTCCACCTTAATGCCTTTTAGAATACCCAACACATCCTCCCTCCTTATGCCGACTTGACCGAGAGTAATCAAACATCTATCCCTAACCTCAACATCCGTCTTGTCCCTCTCGGTGAATACCAATGCAAAGGACTCGTTTAGAATCTCACCCATTTTCTCTGACTCCACACATAACTTTCCTCCTTTGTCCTTGAGTGGGCCAACCCTTTCTCGAGTTACCCTCTTGCTCCTTATATATGAATAAAGGGCTTTGGGATTTTCCTTAACCCTGTTTGCTAAAGATATTTCATGACCCATTTTAGCCATCCTGATTCCTTTTTCAGATTGGTCCTACATTCCCGATATTCTTCCAAAGCTTCATCTGTCTTCAGTCGCCTAGACCTTATGTATGCTTCCTTTTTCCTATTAGCTAGTTTCACCTGTCAGCCATGGTTCCCTAATCTTGCCATTTCTATCCCTCATTTTCACAGGGACATGTCTGTCCTGCACTCTAATCAACCTCTCTTTAAAAGCCTCCCACATATCAAATGAAATGAAATGAAAATGAAAATCGCTTATTGTCACGAGTAGGCTTCAATGAAGTTACTGTGAAAAGCCCCTAGTCGCCACATTCCGGCGCCTGTCCGGGGAGGCTGGTACGGGAATCGAACCGTGCTGCTGGCCTGCTTGGTCTGCTTTAAAAGCCAGCGATTTAGCCTGGTCAGCTAAACCAGTAAATGTGGATTTACCTTCAAACAGCTGCTCCCAATCCACATTCCCCAGCTCCTGCAGAATTTTGGTATAGTTGGCCTTCCCCCAATTTAGCACTCTTCCTTAAGGACCATTCTCGTCTTTGTCCATGAATATTCTAAAACTTACGGAATTGTGATCACTATTCCCAAAGTAATCCCCGACTGAAACTTCAACCACCTGGCCGGGCTCATTCCCCAACACCAGGTCCAGTATGGCCCCTTCCCGAGTTGGACTATTTACATACTGCTCGAGAAAACCCACCTGGATACTCCTTATAAATTCTGCTCCATCTAGAACTCTGACACTAAGTGTATCCCCGTCAATGTTGGGAAAATTAAAATCTCCTATCACCACCACCCTGTTGCTCCTACATCTTTCCATAATCTGTTTACATATTTGTACCTCTGTCTCACGCTCGCTGTTGGGAGGTCTGTGGTACAGCCCCAACATTGTTACCGCACCCTTCCTATTTCTGAGATCTGCCCATATCGCCTCACTGCTCGAGTCCTCCATAGTGCCCTCCTTCAACACAGCTGTGATATCGTCTCTGACCAGTAATGCAACTCCTCCACCCCTTTTACCTCCCTCTCTATCCCGCCTGAAGCATCGATACCCTGGGATATTTAGTTGCCAGTCATGCCCTTCCCTCAACCAAGTCTCAGTAATAGCAATAACATCATACTCCCAGGTACTAATCCAAGCCCTAAGTTCATCTGCCTTACCTACTACACTTCTTGCATTAAAACAAATGCACCTCAGACTACTAGTCTCTTTGCATTTGTCATCCGCTCCCTGCCTACTCGTCCCCTTCGTCACGCTGACTTCATGATCTAGTTCCTTACAGGCTTTAGTTCCCATCCTTACTGTCCACTAACCTTTTTCATTTATCTATTATTTGATATTATAGTTGGACTAAGTTAAACTTAAGATTAAAAATGGCAGGAGATCTCAGACCCGTGTTATGCTCGGGGATGGTTCCCATCCCCCTGCCACATTAGTTTCAACCCTTCCCAACAGCGTTAGCAAAAGCACCCCCAAGGACATTGGTTCCAGTCCGGCCCAGGTGTAGACCGTCTAATTTGTAGTAGTCCCACCTCCCCCAGAACTGGTCCCAATGTCCCAAAAATCTGAACCCCTCCCTCCTGCACCATCTCTCAAGCCACACATTCATCCTAACTATTCTTTCATTTCTATTCTGACTACCATGTGGCACTGGTAGCAATCCTGAGATTACTACCTCTGAGGTCCGACTTTTAAATTTGGCTCCTAACTCCCTAAATTCTGCTTGTAGGACCTCATCCCGTTTTCTACCTATATCATTGATGCCTATATGCACCACGACAACTAGCTGTTCACCCTCCCCTTTCAGAATGTTCTGCAGCCGATCTGAGACATCCCTAACCCGTGCACCTGGGAGGCAACATACCATTTGGGAGTCTTGTTTTCGACCACAGAACCGCCTATCTACTCCCCTTACAATTGAATCCCCTGTGACTATAGCCCTGCCAGTCTTTTTCCCACCCTTCTGTACAGCAGAGCCAGCCACGGTGCCATGAGCCTGGCTACTACTGCCTTCCCCTGGTGAGCCATCTCCCCCAACAGTATCCAAAACGGTATACCTGTTTTGGAGGGAGACGACCGCAGGGGACACCTGCACTGCTTCCTGCTTTTGCTCTGCCTTTTGGTCACCCATTCCCTTTCTCCCTCAGCAATCCTAATCTGTGCTGTCACCAATTCGCTAAACGTGCTATCCACGACCTCCTCAGCATCGCGGATGCTCCAAAGTGAGTCCATCGGCAGCTCCAGAGCCGTCATGCGGTCCAACAAGAGCTGCAGCTGGACACACTTCCCGCACGTGACGGAGTCGGGCATCGGCCGCGTCCCTGAACTCCCACATTGAGCAAGAGGAGCATAACATGGGTCTGAGATCTCCTGCCATTTTTAATCTTAAGTTTAACTTAGTCCAACTATAATATCAAATAATAGATAAATGAAAAAGGAAAACAAAAGAAAAATTGTTACCAATGACACGATAAAAAAAAAATAGAAATAGAAAAACCTTGGGGGCGATTCTCCGATATGGCGGCCAAGTGTTCGCGCGTCGTGAACATAGTCGCGTTTCACGACGGCGCGAACAGTGCCCGGGCACGTTCTATTCTGGCCCCCACAGGGGACCAGCACGGCTCCTGGAGCGGTTCACGCCGCTCCAGCCTCGGTACATGGCACCAAATGGGCGCCGCGCCAACCCGCGCATGCGCAGTTGGGCCAGCTCAATCCTGCGCATGCGCAGTTGGGCCGTGCCATCCTGTGCATGCGCAGGGAACTTCTTACGTGTGCTGACCCCGACCCAACATGGGGTCGGTGTTCAGGGGCCGGCCGCGGCGGAATGTAGGCCCGGGCGGGAGAGGCCAGCCCGCTGATCGGTGGGCTCCGATCACGGGCCAGACCCCTTCGGAAGCCCCCTAGCATTACCGCAGAGTTCCCGCCGGCCGCGACCAGGGGTGGACGGCGCCAGCAGGATTCTGTCGTATCGGAGCGGCAGCTCAGCCCATCCGGGCCGGAGAAATGGCTGCCCCGCCGATTCCAGCGGCCGGCGCCGCGCCAAACGCACCTCGGCAAATGGCGCCATTTCCCGCACCTCACGGCCCGGCATGGGGCAACACACTTCAGGGAAAAGAAAAAAGAAAAACTACTTACCAGTCACCAGCCAATCACTTACCTGCTGGCTGTGATCTTTTGTTCTCCCTGGGGACTGCCATTAACACTCTTTCTCCTTGATATCTGTGGCCATTAGCACCCAGTTTCCCTGAGTTTCTGTGGCTATGACTCATCTTTCATTGTCACTCCACAGTATAAATATTTCCCACTTTGTCTGTTAGCTTTGACAAAGAGTCATCAGACTCGAAACGTCAGCTCTTTTCTCTCCCTACAGATGCTGCCAGACTTGCTGAAATTTTCCAGCATTTTCTCTTTGGTTTCAGATTCCAGCATCCGCAGTAATTTGCTTTTATATAGGAAGAGTGTGATTGCACTGGAAGGGGTGCAGAGGCGTTTCACCAGGATGGTGCCTGGGGTGGAACATTTAAGTTATGAACAGAGGTTGGAGAGGCTTGGGTTGTTTTCGCTGGAGCAGAGAAGACTGAGGGGCAACCTGATCGAGGTGTACAAGATTATGAGGGGCATGGACATGGTGTATAGGGAGCAGCTGTTGCCCTTAGTTGCAAGGTCAGTTACGAAGGGACACAAGTTCAAGGTGAGGGGTGGGAGGTTCAGTGAGGATTTGAGGAAAATCATTTTTACTCAGAGGATGGCGACAGTCTGGAACGTATTGCCTGGGAGGGTGATAGAGGTGGGTTGCCTCACATTCTTTAAAATGTACCTGGATGAGCATTTGGCACATCTTAACATTCGAGGCTATGGGCCAAGTGCTGGTAAAAGGGATTAGGATTGGCAGATTAGGCGCCTTTCATGCGGCGGTGGAGATTCGATGGCTGAAGGGCCTTTTCTACACTTGTTCTGTGATTCTTCTCTGTGATAATAATTGTGATTTTCCGCCTGTAACAGATACACAGATGTCTATGGACATATCAGATGGTGAAGGAGAGCTGGCAGCAGTGTTCAAGATTTCTGAAAGAGCTGATGAGGAAGGGAAGGAGGTGAATACCTCACAGCAATGTGGAATGGCAGCTGCAGTGGAGGAGGGAGAGGACTGTCAGGAGGGGAAGATGTCTGATTTGAAGGCTAATGTTGATGAGTTCAAGTTAAATATTGTGGCTTGTGTGAAGGAAGAGGCCTGTAATGCCCTGACTGCTGTGATGGAGGGAAGGCACTCAGAATCCTCTGGAGGTGAGGAACCTGCGGCTTTGGGAGTAGAAGTCCAGCAATCTAGAAGCGCACATGGAAAGCATCAGGCCCACGCTGCTGGTGATGAAAATGAAGATGATTTGAAACTTCTTGAGCGCTTACATCAGGAACAGGTTAAAAGTACAGACAGTCGTCAGGCCACTTCTAACTTGCTTCATCAAACTTTGACTGAATTTAAGATGGATGTTAGCCACAATCTGCAAAGACACAATGAGATTCTTCAGCAGCATCTACAAAGAAACAATGAGATTCTTCAGCATCATCTACAAAAAAACAATGTGATTCTTCAGTGGCACAATAATGTTCTGATACAGCAGAATGAGATTCGAGACCAGCATCTACAAAGAAACAATGAGATTCTTCAGCAGCAGAATGAAATTCTTCAGCAGCAGAGTGAGGTTCTTTGTCAGCTTTTGCGAAGAAGCAATGAAACTTTGAGTGGAATGAGACAGATTCTGTCTCAGATTGAAGTGCCTGCACCTTCTGGCCAGCAGCAGCCCAGTGCAGAGACATCTGCTGTTGGACATGCCTCTAACACTGGAGAGATCCTGTCACGGGGACGGGGAAGGTGCAGAAGAAATTAGGGTCCTTCCCTCCAACACTGGTGTTGGACGGTGGCACAGTGGTTAGCACTGCTGCCTCACATCCCAGGTTCAATTTCAGCCTCGGGTGACTGTGTGGAGTTTGCACTTTCTGCCCGTGTCTGCGTGGGTTTCCTCCGGGTGCTCCGGCTTCCTCCCACAGATGTGCAGGTTAGATGGATAGCCTATGCTAAATTGCCCTGTATGTCCAAATGGTTAGGTGGGGTTACGGGGATGGGGTGGAGGTGTGGGCTTAAATGAGGTGGATGCTCTTTCCGAGGGTCGGTGCAAACCCGATGGGCCGAATGGCCTCCTTCTGCACTGTAAATTCTATGATTCACTGCCTCCGCTATCTCACTCTGCCTCCTCTATCATGAGGAATACCTTTCTTTTTGGTCTGGGTTTTTGCCATGACAGAAAGCCTCTCCGCCATGAGGCCAATGACCGAAGAGCCCCGAATCTGGAAGTCCGTCCCCTACAATAACAGCACTTCCTATTTTCATGAGGCCAGGGTCAGGATTTGCATGTCACTGAGACAGCTGTCCAGAGAAATCAGCAGCTGCCTCCACTTGTGTGGATTTGGCTGAGAGGTGTCTGAAAGAATTGACCCAGTAGGTGCTGGACTGAAATCCATTGATTCATTTGGATAGATAAATTGGGTACCCTTGTGGAGCAGAAAGGTACTCCTTTGGATATGGTTGCCACACATCTTTGGGGCAGGTAGGTTGCACTCCGGGAAAAGTAAAATGTTCTTTGGAAATACTAAAAGTAGGCGTGAATGTGTGTATAAAGTACATAAATCCATTAGAACTGAGAGCTCATTGGAACTGTCAAGAACAATTGCTAAAAATGTCAAGATAAACTGTCAGAAAGTTGTCAGGCTCAAAAGACATTTCACACTTTAACTTTAACTCTTTGAAGAAACTGATTGGAGTGTTAAAATGATTGCCTTTCACTCTGTGGACTGGATCAGTGTTGCATGACAGATCTCGCATTATCACCATCCATTATTGGGAGGCGGCGAAGTGGTGGTACTGTCACTGTCACTGGACTCGTGGTCCAGAGACCAGGGTAATGCCCTGTGGATCCAGGTTCGAATCCCAACATACCAGATGGTAAAATTTTTATTCAAAGTCTAATGATGACCGTGAAACCATTGTCAATTGTCGTGAAACCCCATCTGGTTCACGAATAGAACATAGAACAGTGCAGCACAGTACAGGCCCTTCGGCCCACGATGCTGTGCCGACCATTTATCCTAATCTAAGATCAACCTAACCTACACCCCTTCAATTTACTGCTGTCCATGTGCCTGTCCAAGAGTCGCTTAAATGTCCCGAATGACTCTGACTCCACCACCTCCGGTGACAGCTCATTCCACGCACCCACCACTCTCTGTGTAAAGAACCTACCTCTGACATCTCCCCTATACCTTCCTCCAATCACCTTAAATTATGTTGTTTCGTGACAACCATTTCTGCTCGGGGAAAAGTCTCTGGCTATCCACTCTATCCATGCCTCTCATTACCTTGTACACCTCCATCAAGTCCCCTCTCTTCCCTCTTCACTCCAGTGAGAAAAGCCCAAGCTCCGTCAACCTTTCTTCATCAGACATGCCCTTCAGTCCAGACAGCATCCTGGTAAACCTCCTCCAAGGTATCCACATCCTTCCTATAATGAGGCGACTTGGCACAATATTCCAAGTGTGGTCTAACCAGGGTTTTATAAAGCTGCAGCAAAACCTCGCGGCTCTTAAACTCAATCCCCCCGGTGAATGAAAGCCAACACACCATATGCTTTCTTAACAACCCTATCAACCCGGGTGGCAACTTTGAGGAATCTATGTACGTGGACCCCAAGATCCCTTGTTCCTCCACTTCCAAGAATCCTGCCTTTCACCGTGTGTTCAGCATTCAAATTCGACCTTCCAAAATGAATCACTTCGCATTTATCTAGGTTGAACTCCATCTGCTGCTTCTCAGCCCAGCTCTGCATCCTGTCAATGTCCTGTTGTGATCTACAACAGCCCTCAAAACTATCTACAACTCCACCAACCTTGGTGTCATCGGCAAACTTGCTAACCCACCCTTCCACTTTCTGATCCAAGTCATTTATAAAAACCACAAAGAGCAGACGTCCCAGAACAGATCACTGTGGGACACCACTGGTCACTGACACTACCACTCGCTGTCTTCTTTCGGCCAGCCAAATCTGTATCCAGACAGCCAAATTGCCCTGTATCCCATGTTCCCTGACTTTCTGAATGAACCTACCATGGGGAACCTTCTCAAATGTCTTACTGAAATCCATATACACCACATCCACTGCCCGACCTTCATCAATGTACCTCATCACATCCTCAAATAATTCAATGAGGCTTGTTAGGCATGACCTGCCCCTCACAAAGCCATGCTGACTATCTTTAATCAAACTATGTTTTTCTAAATAATCATAAATCCTATCTCTCAGAATCCTTTCCAGTATTTTGCTCACCACACACGTAAGACTGACTGGTCTACAATTCCCAGGGATTTTCCCATTCCCTTTCTTGAACAGGGGAACGATATTCACCTCCCTTCAATCATCCGGTACTACTCCAGTGGAGTGTAATGTAATTGAGGGAACAAAATCTGCCTGCATATGACTCCAGATCCACAGCAATGTGGTTGACACTTAACTGCCCTCTGAAAGCCACTCAGATCAAGGACAGTTTGGGTAGGATGATAAATGCTGGTTTATCCAGCAATGCCCACATCCCATGAATGAATACAAAAATACATTTCACAGCTTAGGAACATAGAATTAGGAGCAGAAGTAGGCAATTCAGCTCCTCAAGCCTGCTCCATCATTCAATCAGATCATGGCTGATCTCTTCCTGGTCTCAAATTCACCTCACTTTAACCCGTTTGTATCAGAAATATATCTTTCTCCTTCTTGAAGCCATTTAATGACTCAGCCTCAATCGCACTCTGGAGCAGAGAGTTCCACAAATTCACCACCCTCTGTGAGAAATAAGGCCTCCTCATCTCAGTTCTAAATCTACCGCCTCTCAACCTATACCTGTGACCTCTCATTCTAGATTACCCCACAAGGGGAGACATTGGATCTACATTTACTTTATCAATCTCTTTTCGTGTTTTATTTCCCTCTATCAGATCCACTCCAGCGAGTATGAGCCCAAATGTTTTAATCATTCCTCACTGTTCAACCCTTTCATCCCTGGAATCAATCTAGTGAACCTCCTCTGAACTGCCTCCATTGCCACCACATCCTTCCTCAAATAAGGAGACCAAAACTGGACACAATATTCCAGATCAGGTCTCACCAATACTCTATACAATTGCAACTATATATCTCTATTTTTATAATCCAGTCCTTTTGCAATAAATGCGAACATTCCATTTGCTTTTCTTTTTTTTTAATAAACAATTTTATTGAGGTAGTTTTTGGCTTTATAAACAGTTACAGACATCATCAGAAAGAAAGCAAAAAAGGCAAAAATGTGCAAACATCCACGTACTTTCAATACTTCCATTGTAACATATTGCACAAGCCCGCTCCCCTCCCACCGGTACTACCCGCCATATTTTCCCTCCTACTCTACTCTACCCCCCCCCACCCCCCACCCCCCTGCTGACGCTCACTCTCCTGCAAAGAAGTCAATAAATGGTTGCCACCTCCGGGTGAACCCCTGCACAGATCCCCTCAAGGCGAACTTAATTTTTTCCATCCCCAGGAAACTCGACATGTCCGCAAGCCACCACTCAGTCTTCGGGGACTTTGAGTCCCTCCACGCCAATAATATTCGTCGCCGGGCTATCAGGGAAGCAAAGGCCAAAACATCGGCCCAAAAATTGCCACCCCTGGACTCATCACCACCCTTGTTTTTAGCACCTGGGACATGACCCCCGCAAATCCCTCCCAGTACCCCCTCAGCTCAGGGCATGCCCAAAACATGTGAACATGGTTCGCTGGTCCTCCCGCGCACCTAGCGCATTTGTCCTCTATCCCGAAAAATTTGCTCATCCGAGCTCATATGGGCCAGGTGAACGACCTTAAATTGGATCAGCCCGAGCCTAGCACATGTCGCGGTCGAATTTACCCTACTCAGGGCCTCTGCCCACAACCCATCCTCCATTTCCCCGCCTAGCTCCTCCTCCCATTTAAGTTTCAGTTCCTCTGTCTGGGACCCTACCTCCCTCATAAGCACCTTATATATACCCGAGACTCTGCCCTCCCCTTCTTCCCTCCTAGAGACTATTCTGTCGAGGATCCCCATTGGCGGGAGGCGTGGGAAAGATGGGACCTGTCTACGAACAAAGTCCCGCAACTGTAGGTAGCCATTTGCTACCTACCGACTTTCTGTGATTCATGAGCAAAGACACCCAGATCCCTCTGCCCAGATGTATTTTGAATCTGCTTTCCATTCAGATAATTTGCCTTTCTATTTTTTCAGCCAAAGTTGATAACCTCACACTTATCCACATTAAACTCCATCTGCCAAATTTTGGTCCAATCTCCTCGCCTATCTATATAGAACAGTACAGCACAGAACAGGCTCTTCGGCCCTCGATGTTGTGCCGAGCAATGATCACCCTACTCAAACCCACGTATCCACCCTATACCCGTAACCCAACAACCCCCCCCCCCCCCCCCCCTTAACCTTACTTTTTAGGACACTACGGGCAATTTAGCATGGCCAATCCACCTAACCCGCACATCTTTGGACTGTGGGAGGAAACCGGAGCACCCGGAGGAAACCCACGCACACACGGGGAGGACGTGCAGACTCCGCACAGACAGTGACCCAGCCGGGAACCGAACCTGGGACCCTGGAGCTGTGAAGCATTTATGCTAACCACCATGCTACCGTGCTGCCCCATATCCATCTGTAAAATCTTTATTTCCTCTTTACTGCCTGCTTTCCCATCTTAGGATCATCTGCAAATTTTGCTAGGCCCTCCAAGCCTGTACCGGTCATGATACCACCCTTGGCAAAACCCTCAGCACTTCCTTGTGCCATATCCCTCTATACCCATCCAATCCATGTATTTCTCGAGGTGCCTTTTGAACGCTGTTAATGTACCTGCTTCCACATCCTCCCCTGGCAACACGTTCCAGGCACTCACCACCCTCTGTGTAAAACACCTGGCTCACACATCTCCTCTAAACTTTGCCCCACAGACCTTAAACCTATGCACCCCGGTGACTGACCCCTCCACCCTGGGAAAGAGTGCCTGCCCATCAACTCTTTCAAAGAACACTGAAAAGTACAGCACAGGAACAGGCCCTTCGGCCCTCCAAGCTTGTGATGACCATGCTGCCCATCTAAACTAAAATCTTCTACACTTCTTGGGTCCGTATCCCTCCAAAGAAAAAAGAAAAGTACAGCACAAATCCATTCCCCTCATCATCTTGTAGACCTCTATCAGGTCACGCCTCAACCTCTGTCGTTCTAATGAAAACAGTACATTCTGTCCCTACTTGCAGATCATTTATACAGATTGTAAACAATCTGAGGATTGATCCCTGCGGCACCCCGTTACTTACAGTTAATCAGCCACAGAAGGACCCATTTATCCCAACCCTCTGATTTCTGTCAGTTGGCCAATCCTAAATCCAAACTAGTACGCTCCTCCTAATCCCCTGCAATCTCCTCTTCTGGATCAGTCTTTTATGCGGAACCCTGTTAAAAGCCAGCTGGATGTCTATACCATATCCACAGTTTCCCATTATCCACTTTGCTGGTTATATCTTCAAAGAACTCAAGCAAGTTTGTCAATCATGATTTACCCTTCAGAAAACCATGCTGACAATGGTAGATTGAGCGTTGTCTTTCCAAATGTTCAGTTATCTCCTTATTTGGATTTGTTTGTTGTCACGTGTACCAAGATACAGTGAAAAGTATTTTTCTGCGAGCAGCTCAACAAATCATTAAGTACATGAAAAGAAAAGGAAATAAAAGAAAATACATAATAGGGAACGATTGTAAGATAAGTAAAAAAGGGATCTGTTAGGGAGAGCTTGCAGAGAACCGTCATGCTCCAGCGCCATCTGCTGCTATTTTTAAAAAGAATTATTGATTCCAGAACCTCCCCCGCCACAGAGGTCAAGCTAACCCGTCTATAGTTTCCTACTTTTTGCCTCTCTCCCTTTTTGAATAGGGGTGTCACATGAGCGTGTTTCTAATCCACCGGGACCCTTCCAGAGTCCAGGGAATTCTGAAACATCGTAACCAATGCATCCACTATCTCTGCTGCCACCTCTTTTTTTTTAATTTAGAGTACCCAATTAATTTTTTCCAATTAAGGGGCAATTTAGCATGGCCAATCCACCTACCCTGCACATCTTTGGGTTGTGGGGGCGAAACCCACGCAAACACGGGAAGAATGTGCAAACTCCACATGGACAGTGACCCAGAGCCAGGATTGAACCTGGGACCTCGGCGCCGTGAGGCAGCAGGGCTAACTCACTGCGCCATTGTGCTGCCCTTACTGCCACTTCTCTTAATACCTTAGGGTACAGGCCATCAGGCTTGTATTACAACACCCTAAGTGAGTGCATAGTCAGTTCCAGGCCCACAGACCTCAGAGTCCCAACATAAGTGAATTAACTAATAATATGTGTGTTTTCCTGAGATCTTCAACCCTTGACTGCTCTAATGAGTTACAGTCACCAGATTTATAAGCAAAACATCAACAAACTGTTTATTTCTAACAAGAGTAAATTTGCAGACGACACTAAAGTCGGTGGAGTTGTAGACAGTGTGGAAGGATGTTGCAGGTTACAGAGGGACATAGATAAGCTGCAGAGCTGGGCTGAGAGGTGGCAAATGGAGTTTAATGTGGAGAAGTGTGAGGTGATTCACTTTGGAAAGAAAAACAGGAATGCGGAATATTTGGCTAATGGTAAAATTCTTGGCAGTGTGGATGAGCAGAGGGATCTCGGTGTCCATGTACATAGATCCCTGAAAGTTGCCACCCAGGTTGATAGGGTTGTGAAGAAGGCCTATGGTGTGTTGGCCTTTATTGGTAGAGGGATTGAGTTCCGGAGCCATGAGGTCATGTTGCAAATGTACAAAACTCTGGTACGGCCGCATTTGGAGTATTGCGTACAGTTCTGGTCGCCTCATTATAGGAAGGATGTGGAAGCTTTGGAACGGGTGCAGAGGAGATTTACCAGGATGTTGCCTGATATGGAGGGAAAATCTTATGAGGAAAGGCTGATGGACTTGAGGTTGTTTTCGTTAGAGAGAAGAAGGTTAAGAGGTGACTTAATAGAGGCATACAAAATGATCAGAGGGTTAGATAGGGTGGACAGTGAGAACCTTCTCCCGCGGATGGAGGTGGCTATCACGAGGGGACATAGCCTTAAATTGAGGGGTAATAGATATAGGACAGACGTCAGAGGTAGGTTTTTTATGCAAAGAGTGGTAAGGCTGTGGAATGCCCTACCTGCAACAGTAGTGAACTCGCCAACATTGAGGGCATTTAATAGTTTATTGGATAAGCATATGGATGATAATGGCATAGTGTAGGTTAGATGGCCTTTAGTTTTTGACTTCCCATGTCGGTGCAACATTGTGGGCCGAAGGGCCTGTACTGCGCTGTATCGTTCAATGTTCTAAGAGTAAAAGATGAACATATAATAGAAATAATGAAACAATGGACTACTTGTCTACCTATCCCAAAACCCCGCCCCACCCTCCACCCAGACCACACAAGACCGACACACAGTAAGGGGAAGTAGGAAAGCTACAAAAATAGCAAGGATTAAGAGGTATGAGATATTTTAGGATCTTTGCTGATGGGGTTGTGGTCTCTGAGGGCGCCGGTTTGTGACCCTCTGGAAAATTGATTTTTGCAGGAGTTTCGGGTCAGTGCAGTTCCATCCTTCGACTACTGGATGAAGCCTCATGCAGGAGATTCAAGTCGATGCAATTCTATCCTTCGATCACCAGATGGAGCCTCCCTCTCCTTGAGATATTACTGGAGCTCTACCCCCTGAGAAATTAAGCAAACCCTATGTGCAGTTTCCCTTTTTCTGTTTGTCTGATCATGGTGCAGAGATTCTGCCTGTATCTTAAAGGGTGCACTCAGACTGGGTTTCCCCTAGCCATTCAGACAGAGGATTAAACTATTACAGACCTGGGAGGAGAGCCTGCTCGCAGCCTTTCACTCCAGTCCTTCCCTTCACAGATCTGACTGCAGTCTTTTAAATAAGAGTGCCTTCCACAGGTCTGACTGGGAGCCTCTTAAATCGCCTGGCAGAGAGAGAGAGAGCTGCTTTCTGGCTGAATTTCCTCACAGAACCCAGGACAAAATTGAGCTCTTCATATGACTCACCTTTCTTCCGGAATGTTCCGAATGGCTCCACCAATTACAAGTGAGAACAGGCGATGTCTCAGAATTCCAGACTCACCAATTGACTGCTTGCCAAATCTATCAATCTGACATCACGGACTCTGCCACAGAGCATAAATGGGAAGACCTGGGCTAGTTCATTAGACAAGGGGTGTTTTAGTTTGCCTCAAATCTGTAGCTTAAGCAAAAGTCTCAATGTTGCAGCAGCTAGTAAAAAGATTAAAGGCAGCCAGCAGGACAGGAATTAAAAAAGAAACATAGAACAGAGAAAGGTTTTTCGCAGGATTCTTACACTTGATTGACAGCTCCATGTAGATGCGGATACTTTGAAGTTGGACTATGAATTTCAGTGCTTATTTTTATAAGGATGTAATTGAATGAGATGTATCATAATGGATTATGTAATTGAGACAATTTAAAACAATAATTGTTTTTCTTCATGAATGAATGTTTTAACAAAATAAAGTCTGCTACACTTGCAATTTCATTTTATTTAAGCTCAGCATGGGTCCTGATGTCTTCCCATTGTGGATAGTGGGTGAGTTGGTATGGGTGCTGTAAGGGTAATAGGCATGAGGTAGTTTGAGTTGATCCTAAGTTGTCACAGAGGCTATAAACAGGCATGAGGATTGCGTGAGGGACAGAGGTTGGCAGAGAATGTGAGAAGTCATGGATGTGGTTAGATACATAGGTTAGCATGGCGTGTACGAGACGCCATGAGTGAATGGCATAGAATGACATAGAGAGTATGAGTGGCCATGGGAGTGGGGAGCATTGGTTGGCGTGGATGGGATTGGAGAGCGTGTGAGGGGTGATGGCGGTTTTATGTTGCTCTGTTTTTAAAATTGTGATACAGTGCCGGTTCTCCACATTAGGCCTTTCACCTATCCAGTCTCCTCACCCAGCATCTTCCACACTCATTCCAGGGTCACCCGGCCCTACTCCCAGGGCTCTCCATCACCCTGGATCAAAAATCCCAACTTCCAGGCCCTTTCTCCCATGTTGGGTTTGTTCCAATCAAACAATTCAGCACAAAGCACAAAGTAAAAGACCTAAGAAGAGCCAGGAGGGGACATGAGAAGTCTTTGGCAGGTAGGATCAAGGATAACCCTAAAGCCTTCTATAGATATGTCAGGAATAAAAGAATGACTCGGGTAAGAGTAGGGCCAGTCAAGGACAGTAGTGGGAAGTTGTGCGTGGAGTCCGAGGAGATAGGAGAGGTGCTAAATGAGTATTTTTCATCAGTATTCACACAGGAAAAAGACAATGTTGTCGAGGAGAATACTGAGATACAGGCTACTAGACAAGAAGGGCTTGAGGTACATAAGAAGGAGGTGTTAGCGATTCTGGAAAGTGTTAAAATAGATAAGTCCCCTGGGCCAGATGGGATTTATCCTAGGATTCTCTGGGAAACTAGGAAGGAGATTGCTGAGCCTTTGGCTTTGATCTTTAAGTCATCTTTGTCTTCAGGAATAGTGCCAGAAGACTGGAGGATAGGAAATGTCCCCTTGTTCAAGAAGGGGAGTAGAGACAACCCCGGTAACTATAGACCAGTGAGCCTTACTTCTGTTGTCGGCAAAGTCTTGGAAAGGTTTATAAGAGATAGGATGTATAATCATCTGGAAAGGAATAATTTGATTAGAGATAGTCAACATGGTGTTGTGAAGGGTAGGTCGTGCCTCACAAACCTCATTGAGTTCTTCGAGAAGGTGACCAAACAGGTGGATGAGGGTAAAGCAGTTGATGTGGTGTATATGGATTTCAGTAAAGTGTTTGATAAGGTTCCCCATGGTAGGCTATTGCAGAAAATACGGAGGCATGGGTTTCAGGGTGATTTAGCAGTTTGGATCAAAAATTGCCTGGCTGGAAGAAGACAAAGGGTGGTGGTTGATGGGAAATGTTCAGACTGGTGTCCAGTCATTAGTGGTGTACCACAAGGATCTGTTTTATAAATGACCTGGAGGAGGGCGTAGAAGGATGGGTGAGTAAATTTGCAGGTGACACTAAAGTCGGTGGAGTTGTGGACAGTGCAGAAGGCTGTTACAAGTTACAGGGGACATAGATAAGCTGCAGAGCTGGGCTGGCAGGTGGCAAATGGAGTTTAATGCAGAAAAGTGTGAGGTGATTCATTTTGGAAGGAATAACAGTAAGATAGAGTACTGGGCTAATGGTAACATTCTTGGTAGTGTGGATGATCAGAGAGATCTTGGTGTCCATGTACATAGATCCCTGAAAATTGCCACCCAGGTTGAGAGGGTTGTTTTTTTTTTTTTTAAATAATTTTTATTGAAAGAGTTTTTCCATACAGACATTTACCCCTACTAATTTTTAAATTATTTACAACACAATCCCTCTAGGCAAATGTCCCTCCCTCGCCCGCCCTCTCACGCGCACCAGTCCCCCCCCCCCCCCCCCCCCCCCCCCCCCCCGGCAACCTTAACAACCAAGGCAGCCTACAGTTTCAGACATGAGCAGCGAGCAGGCTTGCCCGCGTTACAGTCGTGCGTGTCCCCCCACGACCCTTGCTGCCCCCCCCCCCTCCCCCCCCCCTCCCCTCCCCCCCCTCCCTCCCTCCCCCCCCCCCTCCCCTCCCCCCCGGGTTGCTGCTGCCACGACCCCGAACGTCTATCTCTGATCTAAAAAGTCAAGGAAAGGTTGCCACCGCCTGGCGAATCCCTGTACCGACCCTCTCAGGGCAAATTTGATCCTTTCTAGCTGAATATAGCTAGCCATATCGTTAATCCAAGTTTCAACGCTTGGAGGCCTCGCGTCCTTCCATTGAATTAATATCCTTCGTCGAGCCACTAGGGACGCAAAGGCCAGTATTCCGGCCTCCCTAGCCTCCTGTACCCCCGGTTCTACCCCGACCCCAAAGATCGCAAGCCCCCATCCTGGTTTGACCCTGGACCCCACCACCTTCGACACCGTCCTTGCCACCCCCTTCCAGAACCCTTCCAGCACCGGACATGCCCAGAACATATGCACATGGTTCGCTGGGCTTCCCAGACATCTGACACACCTGTCCTCACCCCCAAAGAACCGGCTCATCCTTGTCCCCGTCATGTGAGCTCTATGCAGCACCTTAAATTGAATGAGGCTCAGCCTCGCACACGAGGAGGAAGAATTGACCTTCTCCAGTGCATCCGCCCACGTCCCGTCTTCTATCTGCTCTCCCAGCTCCCCTTCCCACTTGGCTTTCAGCTCCTCCCCTGATGCTTCTTCCGCCTCCTGCATTATCTTGTAGATGTCTGATATCTTCCCCCCTCCGACCCAGACCCCCGAGAGCACCCTATCACTCGCCCCCTTACTGGGGAGCAGGGGAAACCCCTCCACCTGCCGCCTAGCAAATGCCTTCACTTGTAGATATCTGAACATGTTTCCCGGGGGGAGCTCAAACTTCTCCTCCAGCCCTCCCAGGCTCGCAAACCTCCCCTCTATAAACAGGTCCTTCAGCTGCCGTATGCCCACCCTGTACCAGCTCTGAAATCCCCCGTCGATGTTCCCCGGGATGAATCTATGGTTCCCTCTTATTGGCGCCGCCAACAGACCTCCCATTTCCCCCCTATGTCGCCTCCACTGCCCCCATATCTTGAGGGTGGCCGCCACCACCGGGCTCGTGGTGTACCTCGTGGGGGGGAGCGGCCATGGTGCCGTTACTAGGGCCCCCAGGCTTGTGTTGCCACAGGACGCCCTCTCCATTCGTTTCCAAGCTGCCCCCTCCCCTTCCATCATCCACTTGCGCACCATTGACACATTTGCCGCCCAGTAGTACCCCGAAAGATTGGGTAGTGCCAGCCCTCCACTGTCCCTACTCCGCTCCAAAAAGACCCTCCTCACCCTTGGGGTGCCATGCGCCCACACGTAGCTCATGATGCTACTCGTCACCTTTTTGAAGAAGGCCCTAGGGAGGAAGATGGGCAAGCACTGAAATAAAACAAGAACCTTGGGAGGACCGTCATTTTGATTGACTGCACCCTCCCCGCCAGCGACAACGGTACCATGTCCCACCTCTTAAACTCCTCCTCCATCTGTTCCACCAGCCTGGAAAAGTTCAACTTGTGGAGGGTCCCCCAGTTCCTTGCCACCTGCACCCCTAAGTACCTAAAGCTCTTTCCTGCTCGCTTGAAGGGGAGTCTCCCAATACCCTCTCCCTGGTCCCCCGGGTGTATCACAAAAACCTCGCTTTTGCCCAAATTTAATTTGTTGAGAGGGTTGTTAAGAAGGCGTACGGTGACACAAGGCCACCAAGTGTTAACACCTGGTTAAACGACATGGCAAGCTTCATCCAATTGGAAAGAATCAAATTCGCCCTGAGAGGGTCGGTACAGGGGTTCTTCCGGCGGTGGCAGCCCTTCCTTGACTTTCTGGATCAGAGATAGGAACTGGAGGCCGAAACAGCAGCAACCCGGGGAGAAAGGGGGGGGGGAAGGGAGGGGGGGGGGATAGCAACGAAGGGAGCACGTCAGCGGGGGGTCGCGGGCAATGACTGCCCGAGGCCATCAGTAGAAAGGGAAAAACGGTTTGGTTGCTAGACTGGTAGCGCGGGGGGGGGGGGGGGAGGGTGGGGGGGTGCGCGCGGGGGGGGGGGGCGTGGGGAGGATTTTCCAGGGGGGATTTGTTGTGTTATAATTTAAAATGTAGTAGGGGTAAATGTTTGTATCGAAAAATTTCAATAAAAATTATTTTAAAAAAAAAAAAGAAGGCGTACGGTGTGTTAGCTTTTATTGGTAGAGGAATTGAGTTTCAGAGCCATGAGGTCATGTTGCAGTTGTACATAACTCTGGTGCGGCCGCATTTGGAGTATTGCTTGCATTATAGGAAGGATGTGGAAGCATTGGAAACGGTGCAGAGGAGAATTACCAGGATGTTGCCTGGTATGGAGGGAAGATCTTATGAGGAAAGGCTGAGGGACTTGAGACTTTTATCGTTAGAGAGAAGAAGGTTAAAAAGTGACTTAATTGAGGCATACAATATGATCAGAGGATTAGATCGGGTGGACAGTGAGAGCATTTTTCCTCGGATGGTGATGTCTAGCACGAGGGGACATAGCTTTAAGTTGAGGGGTGATAGATATAGGACAGATGTCAGAGGTAGGTTCTTTACTCAGAGAGTAGTAAGGGCGTGGAATGCCCTGCCTGCAACAATAGTGGACTCGCCAACACTAAACGCATTCAAATGGTCATTGGATAGGCATATGGACGATAAGGGAATAGTGTAGATGGGCTTTAGAGGGGTTTCACAGGTCGGCGCAACATCGAGGGGCGAAGGGCCTGTATTGCACTGTAATGTTCTATGTTCTAAACAGGGGCGGGATGCTCCCCTACCCGGCGTGACGGGGGGTCCCGGCGTAGGGGAGTGGCGCCAACCACTCCGGGGTCGGGCCTCCCCAAAGGTGGGGAATTGTCCGCACCTTTGGGGGCTAGCCCCGCGCCAGAGCGGTTGGCACCAGAAGACTGGCGCAAAAAACCGGCGACCCCGGCAGCGGGGCTAGCCGAAAGGCTTTCACCGGTCGGCGCATGCGCCGGCGGTGACGTCAGCGGCCAGCTGCCGCTGACGTCACCACCGGCGCATGCGCGATGTGGGTTTCTCTTCCGCTTCCGCCATGGCGGAGACCGTGGCGGCCGGGGAAGAGAAAGAGTGCACCCAGGGCACTGGCCCGGAGTCTGAGCAGGGGGCCCAGATCGCGGGCCTGGCCACCGTGGGGACCCTCCCCCCCCGGGATCCAATCGCCCCCCGGGGGCCTGCTCGTGCCGCCGATCCCGCTGCCACCAGAGGTGGTTCAAACCTCGGCGGCAGAAGAGGCCTCCCAGCAGGGGGACTTCGGCCCATCGCGGGCCGGAGAATCGCCGCAGGGGCCTCGCCGATCGGAGTGGCGTGATTCCCGCCGTCGCCACTTCCCGGGTGGCGGAGAATCTCTGCCACTGTGGGGGCCGGATTTTTGGCGGCCCCAGGCGATTCTCCGACCCTGCTGGGGGTCAGAGAATTTTGCCCCAGGTCTCTCGGCTGGATCTTCTCACAATGGCATTTCCACACCTTGTTCTCCACAGGATAGAACATTAGTGTGGATATTATGGGATGTAATTCATTGGCGTCTTCATCCATCACTCATTGAATATTCATTCCTGAACGAGTGTGGATATTATAGGATGACATCATTTTAAAGACATTGCTCCTTACCGGGTAAACATTTGACAGAGATTTTCAGTGTGTGAATAGCATTCTTCATCCTCGAAGGCATTCAAACTGACAACATTGGTGTGAAATGTGTAGCCTCGGATGTGTTTGACGGCAGAGGAAGACCCACAGCACCCAAGACAGCGATGACACACAGTGTTGGGATCAGCACATGCACAGGTGAGAGAGGGGCACAGGAGAGTGGGTCAGCGGGGCAAGTGGAGAAGATAAGGATCCAGTGCTTGAGCTTTGACTAAAGAGTGTGAGCTGGGCCTCATTGTGTGAGCATATGTCCCATGAGTTGATGTCTGACAGCACTGCCCTGTCCAGAGGCCACCCCTTGTCGGCTCCAATGTCAGAGGCTGAACATTCACCTCGTCTAGTTTCTGTCTCAGAACATCCCCAGGGCTTTCCCCTGTCCTGCTTCCTCTCCTGGGCTGTCCTGCTCTAGACTTTATTTCAGAGTGATACTGTTCAACGTTCAGTACACTAGAATGATTGTGACCATTCTCTTTCTGATGAATACTGTGACCCTCCCCCCGGTGTAACAATTTAAGTATTATTTTGAATTAATTAACTGGTGCATAAATATCACTCAGCAGGCTGCAGTGCTCTAACTGTGAGATGTGGCAGATCCGTGACAGTTCCAGATTTCCGGTCAACTACATCTGCAGTAAGTGTAACCAACCGTGGGCAGCACGGTAGCACAAGTGGATAGCACAGTTGCTTCACAGCTCCAGGGTCCCAGGTTCGATTCCCCGCTGGGTCACTGTCTGTGCGGAGTCTGCACGTTCTCCCCGTATCTAGGTGGGTTTCCTCCGGGTGCTCCGGTTTCCTCCCACAGTCCAAAGACGTGCAGGTTAGGTGGATTGGCCACGATAAATTGCCCTTAGTGACCAAAAAGGTTAGGAGGGGTTATTGGGTTACGGGGATAGGGTGGAAGTGAGGGCTTAAGTGGGTCAGTGCAAACTTGATGAGCCGAATGGCCTCCTTCTGTGCTGTATGTTCTATGTTCTAAAGGCAGCTTCTCACAAACCACGTGGTTCAGTTGGATGCACTTAGGAGCATGCAGTTGCCGGAAAGCGTCATAGATAGAGACGTTGTCACACCCAAGGTGCAGGCAGACAGATGGGTGACCGCTAGAAAGGGCAGGCAGTCAGCGCAGGAATCCCCTGTGGCTGTCCTCTCTAACCGGTATACCGTTTTGGATAGTTGGGGGGGATAGCCTATCGGGAAAACAAAAGCAGCCAGAACTGTGGCACCAGAACTGGTTCTCTTGCTCAGCAGGGGAGGGCAAAGTGCAGCAAGAGAGTGATAGTTATAAGGGACTCTATAGTAAGCGGCATAGATAGGCGCTTCTGTGGACGTGAAAGAGACTTCAGGATGGTATGTTGCCTCCCTCGTGCCAGAGTCAAGGATGTCTCGGAACAAACACAGAAAGTCATGAAGGGGGAGGGTGAACAGCCCGAGGTTGTAGTACACATAGATACTAATGACATCGGGAGGAAGAGTGATGAGGAGTTAGGCAGGAGCTCAGGCAGTTAGGCAGTAAGCTAAAAAGCAGGACCTCTAGGGTTGTAATCTCAGGAATACTCCCGGTGCCATGTGCCAGTGCGGCTACAAGTAGGAGGATAGTACAGCTAAACACGTGGCTAAACTGGTGGTGTAGGAGGGTGGGTTTCAGATTTTTGGACCATTGGGATCTCTTCTGGGGCAGGTGTGACCTGTACAAGAAGGACGGGTTGCACCTAAACTGGAGAGGCACCAATAACCTGGCTGGGAGGTTTGTGAGAGCCACTCAGGAGGATTGAAACTAGTATGGCAGTGGGGTGGGAACCAGAATGTGACACTGAAGGGGAAATAGGGAACCAAAATAAAAGAACACCATCACCCTCAGGCAGAGCAAAAAAGGTGACAAATGTGAGAAGGGAGGTGGTCAATGCAGGATTCAGGGTGTTGTACCTAAATGCCGCAGTATACGGAACAAGGGAAATGAGCTTGTTGCGCACATTGAAATTGGCCGGTACAATGTTGTGGGCATCACAGAGACGTGGCTGCAAGGGGATCAGGGCTGGGATCTAAATATACAAGGATCTATGTCCTATCGAAAGGACAGGCTGATGGGCAAAGGGGGCGGGGTTGCATTGTTCATAAGGAATGAAGTTAAATCGATATCAAGGAGCGATATAGGATCAGAAGGCATAGAATCTCTGGGAAGAGTTGAGGGATCACAAAGGTAAAAAGATCCTGATGGGAGTTATGTACAGGCCCCCTAGCAGTAGTCAGGATATGGGACAGAAAATAAATCAGGAGATAGAAAAGGCATGTAAAAAAGGCAATATTACAATAATCATGGGGGACTTCAATATGCAGGTGGACTGGGAAAATCAGGTTGGTCGTGGATCCCAAGAAAATGAATCTGTGGAATGTCTAAGAGATGGTTGGAGCAGCTTGTGACAGAGCCTACTAGGGAACAGGCAATTCTGGATTTGGTGATGTGTAATGAGGCAGACTTGGTTAGGGATCTTAAGGTGAAGGAACCCCACGGGGGGCAGTGACCATGATATGACAGAATTGACCCTGCAGATGAGAGGGAGAAGCTGCAATCAGATGTAATGGTATTACAATTAAATAAGGGTAACTACAAAGACATGAGGGAGGAGCTGGCCAGAGTTGATTGGAAAAGGAGCCTAGCAGGGAAGACAGTGGAACAGCAATGGCAGGAGTTTTTGGGAGTTATTCAGGAGGCACAACAGAAATTCATCCCAAGGAATAGGAAACATGCTAAGGGGAGGACAAGGCATCCATGGCTGATGATGGATGTCAAGGACAGCATAAAAGCAGAAGAAAAAGCATTCAAAATGGCGCGGATTAGTGGGAAGCCAGAGGATTTGGAAGCATTTAAAAACGAGCAGAGGACAACTAAAAAAGAAATGAGGGGGGAGAAGATGAAATATGAATGCAAGCTAGCTAGTAATATAAAAAAAGATAGGAAGATTTTTTAAAAATATATATGTTATATATATTGCATAGCTTGCATTCATATTTCATCTTCTCCTCCCTTATTTCTTTTTTAGTTGTCCTCTGCTCGCTTTTAAATGCTTCCCAATCCTCTGGCTTCCCACTAATCCTCGCCATTTTGAATGCTTTTTATTCTGCTTTTATGCGGTCCTTGATTTCCTTCATCAGCCATGGATGCCTCCCATGTCCTCCAATGTCTATTTTTGTCTCTCTTTTACCTTTTATATACATATACATATATAAAAGGTAAAAGAGAGGCAAAAATAGACATTTGAGTACTGGTAAATGTGGCTGGTGAAATGATAATAGGAAACAAAGAAATGGCAGACGAACTGAACAGTTACTTTGCATCAGTCTTCACGGTGGAAGACACCAGTGGGATGCCAGAGCTCCAGGAAAACCAGGGGACAGAGGTGAGTGCAGTGACCATCACCAAGGAGAAGGTTCTGGGGAAACTGAAAGGTCTGAAGGTGGATAAATCACCTGGACCAGATGGACGACACCCCAGTTTGAAAAGAGATAGCTGAGGAGATTGTGGAGGCATTGGTGATGATCTTTCAGCAATCATTAGAGCCAGGGGACTGGAAAGTGGCGACTGTAACACCGCAGTTTAAAAAGGGTGGGAGAGGGCGGCATATGCCACAGTGGTTAGCACTGGGAATGCGGCACTGAGGACCCGGGTTCGAGTCCCGGCCCTGGGTCACTGTCTGTGTGGAGTTTGCACATTCACCCCCACAACCCAAAGATGTTCAGGTGGATTGGCCATGCAATTTAGCCCCTTAATTGGAAAATAAAAAAATAATTGACTACTCTAAATTTATTTTTTTTTTAAAGAAGGGAGGGAGGCAGAAGGCGGGAAATTATGGGGCAGTTAGCCTGACTTCAGTCATTGGTAAAATTTTAGAGTCCATTGTTAAAGATGAGATCGCGGAGTACTTGAAAGCGCATGATTAAATCGGATTGAGTCAGCACGGCTCATTCAAGGGAATGTCATGTCTGACAAATCTGTTGGAGTTCTTTGAGGAGGTAACAATGAAGTTAGACAAAGGAGAACCAGTGAACGTGATTTATTTAGATTTCCCGAAGGCCTTTGACAATAATAATAATAATGATTTTTATTAGTACCACAAGTCGGCTTACATTAACACTGCAATGAAGTTACTGTGAAAATCCCATAGTCGCCACACTAAGGCGCCTATTCGGGTACCTGACGGAGAATTCCTCGACAAGGAAGTGTGTGCTTTTGGAAGAGAAATGATAGGGACAGGATGAGCAAAATCATGTAAAAATGACACAAGTAAAAGCAAAAATATATATCGGGTGTGGGATTGGCCCCAGAGGACAGAGGGAACACTTCTCACGTCTCTGCCATTTAAACACTTTGAATGTTCGTGTCACTGGCAAGGTACTTATTTACTGCCCATCTCTGGTTACTCTCCTTGTTTTTGAGGTGGTGGACCTTCTTCTCAGATCACCGCAGTCCACGTGGGTTTCCCACATTTAGGGCAGCACGGTAGCATAGTGGTTAGCACAGTTGCTTCACAGCGCTAGGGTCCCAGGTTCGATTCCCGGCTTGGGTCACTATCTGTGCGGAGTCTGCACGTTCTCTCCGTGTCTGCAGGGTTTCCTCCGGGTGCTCCGGTTTCCTCCGACAGTCCAAAGATGTGCGGGTTAGGGGGATTGGCCATGCTAAATTGCCCTTAGTGTTTAAAAAGGTTGGGTGGGGTTACTGGGTTATGGGGAGGGTGGGGGTATGGGCTTGGCTAGGGTGATCTTTCCAAAGGCTTTTGCAGACTTGTGCCGAATAGCCTCCTTCTGCACTGTAAATTCTCTCTGAAATTCTGGACAGATAATTTTATCTCCAAGAGCCAGACAACATTCAACTTACTGCACAACTGAGTGGGGACTCGAGGTGAAAGCATATTTAGGGCCGTAGATAAATGGTAGCCGGAAATAAAAGAGCAGATAGATCAACAGAGGCCCAGCATGCTTGGTGATAAATACTCTAACCCATTGACAAGGTGCCGCATAGGAGACTGTTAAATAGGTTAAGAGCCTGTTAGAGGTGAAAATATTCACACGAAGGCCTAAGTATAAGTAAAAAAAAGCAGTTTATTATGTCAGAATTCTGGGAGACAAGATCTGGGGACTCCACAGCCCCTGACAGCACCTTATCCCACTTGAGCGAAAGCTCAGACGGGTTAATATACAGATTCAAGGTGCAGAATTAGTTCTTTTCTCATTTACATACAATCAATCAACTATATTCGCGTCACACTTATTACATGCAGCCAATCAATTTTCCTGGCATACCCAATTATCACGTATATGGTAAAGTGGGTGTCGTCTTACCCACCCCTAACTTCATACAGAAGTCATTCAAAACTAGCATAATAATGTGTCCTACCTACAGCTGTAGACCTTGAGCTTATCAAGGATACAGTCTTGTTCTGTGAAGCTGTTATCAGCGGCTGCTGCGACACTCTCTATACATACCCACGCTTGGGTCTCATGAGACAGTTTACAGAGAATGTGGCTTGTTCAGCCATTTTGTCTCTTTTCTGATATTAACAGCATTGTGTATACACTATCTAGTTCTACAAATTGCCTCTTCTAAACAGGCATCTAAGCCAATGAGTACCTTTTGTCTCATCAGAACTATTCAAAAGTAATATAGGAGCACAAATGTAGTTACAGGGCCACCTAAAATTTATATCATAGTCCAGTATCACAAAATGCCCTCCAACAGAGCCCATGATGTAAGATCCTGGCATGGATAGAGGATTGTCTGACTGGCAGTAGGCAGAGAGTGGGGACAAAGGGGTATTTTTCAGGATGGCAGCCGGTGACTAGTGATGTACCTCAGGGGTCTGTGCTGGGACCACAACTGTTCACTGGATAGACATATGGATGAAAATGGAATAGTGTAGGTCAGATAGGCTTCAGATGGTTTCACAGGTCGGCGCAACATCGAGGGCCGAAGGGCCCGTACTGCGCTGTAGTGTTCTATGTTCTATGTTCTATGTTCACAATATACATTAATGATCGAAAGAAGGAACTGAAGGCCCTGTTGTTAAGTTTGTAGATGATGCAAAGATCTGTCGAGGGACAGGTAGTACTGAGGAAGCAGGGGGGCTGCAGAAGGATTTGGACAGGCTAGGAGAGTGGGCAAAGAAGTGGCAGATGGAATACAACGTGGAAAAGTGTGAGGTTATGCACTTTGGATGGAGGAATGGAGGCATAGACTATTTTCTAAATGGGGAAATGCTTCGGAAATCAGAAGCACAAAGGGTCCTTGTTCACGATTCTCTTAAGGTTAATGTGCAGGTTCAGTCGGCAGTTAAGAAGGCAAATGCAATGTTAGCCTTCATATCGAGATGGCAAGAATACGCCAGGGATGTACTTCTGAGGCTGCACAAGGCTCTGGTCAGACCCCATTTGGAGCATTGTGAGCAGTTTTGGGCCACATATCTAAGGAAGGATGTGCTACCTGGGGATGGAGATCGGGTGGGGACTCTGGAGCGAAGCACTGCATAGGGTCAACTCCACCTCCACGTGCGCAAGGCTCAGCCTGACGCAACTAAAAGTGGTACATAGAGCCCACTTAACAAGAACCCGTATGAGTAGGTTCTTCCCGGAGGTGGAAGACAGATGTGAACGGTGCCAAAGAGGCCCGGCCAACCACGCCCACATGTTCTGGTCCTGCCCCAGACTCGTGGAGTACTGGACAGCCTTCTTCGAGGTAATGTCCAAAGTGGTGGGAGTGAGGGTGGAGCCATGCCCGATAGTGGCGGTCTTCGGGGTTTCAGAACAGCCAGATCTATTCCTGGGGAGGAGGGCGGATGCCCTTGCCTTTGCCTCCCTGATCGCCCGCCGTAGAATCCTGTTTGGCTGGCGGTCAGCAGCACCGCCCAGAGCTGCGGACTGGCTGTCCGACCTCTCGGAATCTCTCCAAATGGAGAAAATCAAATTTGCCATCCGAGGGTCGGACGACGGCTTCCACAGAACGTGGGAGCCATTCATGCAACTGTTCCGGGACCTATTTGTGGCCAATGTACAAGAGGAAGAATAGTCGGGGGAAGGTAGCGGGAGGGGGGGGGGGGGGGGCTACAGGTTCGTTACGGGGGTTCGATGGCTAGCTAAGGCCCAAAACCAAGCTAAATAAACATGTTGAGGGGGGGGGGGGGGGGGGGCGCAGTTACTACTACGAAGATGCTTACCTGTAAATATGTATGTTAATTTTTGCGTGTTTGTTTTTGTTTGTTTTTTTTTTTTCTCTCTCCTAACAATTTGTAATTTGTTCAATATAAAATACGAAAACTGAATAAAAACATTTATAAAAAAAAAAAAAAAGGAAGGATGTGCTGGCCTTGAACAGGGTCCAGAGGAGGTTCACGAGAATGATAATAATAATAATAATCACTTATTGTCACGAGTAGGCTTAAATGAAGTTACTGTGAAAAGTCCCTGGTCGCTACATTCCGCCACCCACTGGGCTAAGCTAGCCCCATCCCTGAAATGAAGAACTTCTCGCATGAGGAACGGTTGAGCACTCTGGGTCTGTACTCTTTGGCGTTTCGAAGGATGAGTGGGTATCTTATTGAAACTTACAAGATACTGCGAGGCCTGGATAGAGTGGACTTGGAAAGGATGTTTCGACTTGTCGGAAAAACTAGAACCAGAGGACACAATCTCAGACTAAAGGGACGATCCTTTAAAACAGAGATGATAAACAGAATCAGAGAGGATTAACGAAACCTTCAAGGCCTTCTACCAAGAGCTATACACCTCGGAGCCCCCAACGGGGAAGGCTGAGATGAACCGGTTTCTTGATGGACTGGACATACCAGTCGTGGGAGAGGGCAGAAAACGGGATCTGGAAGCACCACTAGCACTGGGAGAGATCATGGAGAGCATTAGCTCCATGCAGACGGGGAAGGCGCCGGGACCGGACGGATTCCCGGCGGACTTCTACAAAAAATTCGCGACAGCGCTGGCCCCGCACCTGCGGGAGATGTTCACAGACTCGCTAGCTAGGGGCACACTGCCACCCACGTTAGCACAGGCCTCAATCTCGCTGATACCTAAGAAAGACAAAGACCCAACGGAATGTGGGTCATACAGACCCATATCTCTTCATACAGAACGCAGACGCCAAAATACTGGCCAAAATCCTAGCCAAAAGGCTAGAAGACTGTGTACCTGAGGTGGTCACAGAGGACCAGACGGGCTTCGTCAAAGGTAGACAGCTTACCGCGAACATCAGGCGCCTGCTGAACATGATAATGACCCCCTCCGGGGAGAGAACACAAGAGGTGATCGTCTCCCTGGACGCAGAAAAGGCCTTCGACAGAGTCGAATGGAAATACCTCATAGAGGTACTGGAGCGGTTCGGGCTTGGAACAGGGTTCACCGCTTGGGTAAAGCTCCTATACAACGCTCCCATGGCGAGTGTACGGACCAACAATACCAACTCCCAATACTTCCAGCTGCACAGGGGCACCAGACAAGGATGCCCACTGTCCCCGCTGCTGTTCGCACTAGCAATCGAACCGCTAGCAATCGCGCTCAGGGCAGCAAAAAATTGGAGGGGGATCCGAAGGGGAGGTAGAGAGCACAGAGTCTCACTCTATGCGGATGATCTGCTCCTCTATATCTCGGACCCACAAAGCAGCATGGACGGAATCATAGCGCTCCTGAAAGAGTTTGGAGCCTTCTCGGGCTACAAACTCAATATGAGCAAAAGTGAGATCTTCCCAGTACACCCGCAAGGGGGGGGCAGCACTAAAGGGGCTGCCGTTCAAACAAGCCCGAAATAAATTCCGCTACCTGGGGATCCAAATAGCCCATGACTGGAAAGGGATCCACAAATGGAACCTCACCAGCCTGACGGAGGAAGTTAAAAAGGACCTGCAAAGATGGAACACACTCCCGCTCTCCCTCGCGGGGAGAGTCCAGACGATCAAAATGAACGTACTGCCCAGGTTCCTTTTCCTGTTTAGATCCATTCCGATCTACATCCCCAAGGCCTTTTTCAAAGCGCTGGACAAACATATCATGGCGTTCGTATGGGGGGTAAAAATGCTAGGATTCCAAAGAAGGTCATACAAAAAACAAAATCCAGGGGGGGGCTAGCCCTCCCGAATCTACAATTCTACCACTGGGCGGCAACAGCCGAGCGAGTAAGGGGATGGAGCCAGAAGCCGAGTGGGTGCGTGCGGAGGAGGCCTCCTGCATGGGAACAAAATGTCGGACAAGACAAATCTGCAACAACCATAGGTTCAAACCAGCACTGACCGACGCCACCTTCAAAAGGTGGAGGCAGGACGGGGGGACACTGATAGTCAGGGACCTATACACGAACGACAGGATCGCAACACTGGACGAACTGACAGAGAAATTTCAGCTAGCTGGGGGGAATGAGCTACGGTACCTGCAGCTCAAAAACTTCCTACGAAAGGAGACAAGGACATACCCACAACCGCCACGACGGACACTACTGGAAGACCTACTGGACGCAAGTATCCTACAGAAAGGGAACTGTAGTGACATGTATGACCGACTGGTAGATAGGGACGACACCGTACTGGACGCAACAAGAAGGAAATGGGAGGACGACCTGGGGATGGAGATAGGGTGGGGACTCTGGAGCGAAGCACTGCATAGGGTCAACTCCACCTCCACGTGCGCAAGGCTCAGCCTGACGCAACTAAAAGTGGTACATAGAGCCCACTTAACGAGAAACCGTATGAGTAGGTTCCTCCCGGAGGTGGAGGACAAATGTGAGCGGTGCCAGAGAGGCCCGGCCAACCACGCCCACATGTTCTGGTCTTGCCCCAGACTTGTGGAGTACTGGACAGCCTTCTTCGAGGCTATGTCCAAAGTGGTGGGGGTGAGGGTGGAGCTGTAGCCACCTAAAATGGACGCTGAGCTGCAAAGTAAGCCAAGCGCTAAGACTGCAGGGAAAAAGGCAGTTTAGCCAAAACAGCAGTCTGCAAAGAGAGCATTTTGCATTCTGCAAGTAGCAGAAACCAGTTTGGGCTCAGGTGAGAAGACCTTAGTTAGGTGCAAATGGCAAAACGCTTTGCATACTAATGAGGCAATCAGACCTGAACACCCACACAATAGAAACATTTGACTCTGAATGGACACATTTGAACCAAGGCCCAGACATCGAGGCACCAGAAACCTCCAAACAAAAGGGCATAAGAAACGCCCCCCCCCATCACGGAGACCCCCTCGCATTGGGGAATTCAAACAGTATCGATGAGGAATTGACCCAATAGATAACCAAAGGTAAAGCCCGCCCAAGAAGAGGGAAGGACATCGGGGACCCCTATTAATATAGACCCCCACACATGGTCCTGTCTGTTGTTTCGTGCTCCGGCTTTGACCAAGACCTCCGACTCGCATCCTGACTCCAGCCGTTGAGCACCAGCCGCCGAACCGTAATTGCCAGTACGACGCTCGCTACGCGAACTAAGCCCGCTAGACCCCCAGTGACCAGCACGCTTTCTGAAGGTTGCAGCCCAAGACCGGGACGAAGGCCTCGCTCCCTGACCTTGCCTGTTCCTGTGTAGTTAAGTATTCTGTTTGCTTAGTCTAGTCATAGTTTAGTCCCTTAGTGTGTGCATGCGTATTTATTATAATTGTATAATAAATATTGATCGTTTGGAACTTACTAATCGGTGTATCGTTTTATTACTTTGAACTTGACCTTGAGATATATGTGAGTTGTCTATATGGCAACTGGCGACTCCTGAGCTGAAAAATACATAAGACAGAGCCTAGTGGTGTTAAGCACACGGCCTTTAACACAGGCAAGTTAATACACCCCAATAAACGCGTTTTGCGCCCATAGCAAAACGTGCAACATTTAGTGGCGACTTCCTGACGGGACACGGTTACAAGTGGTACCCCCACTCCGTCGAGGACCCTGAAATTTGAATTGGAAATCTGGTAAAGAAAACGGAAAGAAATCACAAATATTCAAGGTGTTCAAAGCAATAAGCGTAATTCGGAAGTGTGTTTAGTGCATGCGTACTAACAGGGCTGTAAGGTAAAACTGAAAGCATTTTTGTTGCGACAAACTTTCGGTAGTTTTGTGAACGGAACATAGCGTAAGCTGTACCCGTTTCTTGAAACACAACCCCAGCAACCCCCTGTTCCAAATTAACTAAAAGAGAGTCAGAGAAAATGGCCATGCAGGCAATGGAACGTCTGATGGATCCAGAAAGGTTTGTGGTCGCAGCGACCAGCAGCAGTAGCAGAGTAGGTCAGTGTCCCACGTGGGAGCTGGAACTCCGCAAATATCTGCAAGGAAAGGGATGGCCCCTTTGGAAAGAGTTTTGTTTGAATGAGGAGACAGGTCCCGGAAGTATAGGACATACTTGGTGGGAGAACCTCTCTCAAATTCATAAAAAGAACATGAGTAAAGCACGTAAGCCGATGGCGATTGTGTCCTGTTTGGCACAGTTGCGAGGCACAGAGGAGGTCGTCAGGACGCTCCGGGCAGAATTAGAAGAAAGGAACCGAATGAGTAAGGTCGATGTCAGGGACATTGAAAGGGAGAATATGGATCTAAGAGGGAAGTTGGCAGAGAAAGGTAGAGAGGTGGATGATGCCAAGAGGGCACACCAGTCTTGTCTAGCCCATCTCAGCAGTTCCCAGACCCAGTACGAAAAAGCCTATCAGGACGTGCAACGTGCCGTTCTGATAAGAGAGGAATCAGAGAAGCAGGTGGAGGCTTGGCAGAGGCAATGCTCTGACCTTAAAGCAGCTTTGAGAGCGCTCCATGCTGCAACCACAGAGCAAAGGCAAAGTACTGTGGATCACGCGAAATGCAGGAAGCAGATTGCAGAGCTGCAATCGCTGCTTTCGGTGCAAAATGGGTTTCAAAGCACCTTTGGAACACAGTTAGATGGAGAAAATGCCCCAGATTGGCAAGAATTAAGTGAGACAGCGCAGCGTTATGTTCAGGGAACATGTGCGCCGGCAGCGCAACAGAAAAGGCAAGCACCCCAACCCCCTACAGATCAGATCATAACCGCACCCATGAATCCCGTAACCACGCAGAGAAAAGCTACAACAGAAGGCGCACCAGATATAACCTACACCACCCCCTTAATTGTAACCCAGCTCAGGGACGCATTTGAGAAGATCACTCCGTTCCTCCCCACCGCAGACCCCCACCAGTTTTTCGCTAAAGTGAAACAGCAGGCGACCATGTACGGCCTGGATGAGAGAGAGCAGGTTAAGCTCACCGTGCTGAGCTTAGACCAGTCCGTGGTAGCAGCCCTCCCCGACCCACAGAACGTTGCCGGAGGCACCCTAGAGGAGATGCACACCTCCATTTTAGATGCCATAGGGTATAATCGAGGTGACCCCGTAGAAGGACTTAATAAGTGCCGGCAGAAAAGATCCGAACACCCCACAGCATTCGCAGGAAGGCTGTGGATTCATTTCAACGCAGTTTTCGGCGATTTAAATAGAGCGCATTTGAACCGGGAAAATATGGCTAAATGGACGCGCACCATAATCTCACACGCGACAGAGGCAGGACAGAGCGCTTGCAACAGTTATGACCCCTCAGAAGAGGCCCATAATGAGAAATGGGTCCTGAAAAGGTTGTCCCGCGCTTGGGAGCAATCAATTCAGGGAAAGAGTAAGGTTAAATCCCCAGAAGAGGCTCAGGCTGCAGCAGATATTCAGGCAGTGAGAGAGCACCAGAAACCCGCATGGGTAAATGAAGGGAAGAGCAGCCCGCAGCAGAAAGGACAGGAATGCTATAACTGCGGACAGTTAGGGCATTGGGCAAAGGAATGCAATGCACCCCAGCGATCTCAGAGAGGCCAGCAGACAGGCACTCTGAACCGCAGTAAGGCAAAACCCATCCACAATATAGCAGTACAGGCAGGACCCACCAATGTGGACGAGACGAACTGACGGTGTTCGGGCTCCCCCACTTGGGTCTGTGACACACTATGGGATCCATCAGGGAGACCCGTAGTCACAGAGAGAGTAAAAGGGAAGCCCATAGAGTTACTTTGGGACACAGGAGGGTCCCGCACCACCATTAACTCTACGACCACGGCACACGCAGACACGTGGCCGACCACATCCACCATTACACTTAGCGGGTTCACAGGACACTCGCAGCAGGGACACATTACGGCACCCGTAGCAATCCAGCTAGGGAACATTTCCACAAGACACCCCGTAGTTTTAGTAAATCTTCCCCGGACAGCAGAACACATCCTGGGGATAGATTTTATGAACGCTCATAGCTTGTCATTCGACCCAGTGAACCAGTGTGTCTGGCGAATGGCTAGATCAGACAGAGCACCCGCCACCCTCACAGTAGGAGACTACGCTAATCGCATTAGCGCAGTGGGAGAGTACTCATTTGACCTGACTACACTCCACACCGACAGACAAATAAAAGCCCTACTGAACAAACACAGGACAGCATTTGCCAGTCACCGTCATGACTGTGGCAGAATGACTGGACCAGTTCACGTTACCGGACAGGACCCCCGACCACAGAAACAGTATAGATTTCCCCTGGAAGCAGAGGTGGAAATAGAAAAGGTGATAGGAAGCTTATTGGAGCAAGGTGTGCTCAGAACGGTAGCCTCGACCAATAATGCCCCTATTTGGCCAGTGAGGAAGCCCGATGGATCATGGCGTCTGACCATCGATTATCGGGAACTCAACAAAGTAACCCCCGCAGTAGCCCCAACGGTAGCTACTAGTCCCGAGACCATGCTCAAGCAGGGACTCAACTCCAAATACTTCACGGTATTGGACATCAGTAACGGATTCTGGTCAATACCATTGGCAAAAGCGTGCCAGTACAAATTTGCCTTCACCTTCAAATCACAGCAGTATACGTGGACATGCCTCCCACAAGGATTCCACAATTCCCCCTCCATTTTCCACCGACAGCTGGCAAGTGGTTTAGAGAAATTCTCCCGCCCCGAATGTCTGGTACAGTATGTAGACGACCTACTACTGCAGACAGACACAAAGGCAGAGCACATTACGCTTCTGGCCGAACTCCTGGAACTGTTGACTTCAATTGGATGTAAAGTTAACCCAAGAAAGGCCCAGATTTTGGAAAATAAAGTGATGTATTTGGGAACAGTCATCACACACGGCAAACGCGAGATCGAATTCAAAAGAATTGATTCGATTGTCAAATTGCCCCTTCCCCAAAATGTTTCGGCCCTCCGGTCGTTTTTAGGACTGGTTGGCTATTGTCGGAACCACATCGACGGATTCGCGACAAAAGCTGCCCCACTCTCAGACCTCCTTAAGAAAGGAGCCCCCTGGGAATGGCTTCCGCAGCATACAGAGGCTGTGGAAGAGTTAAAAAGAGCCCTTAGCGCAGCACCCGCGCTGCTAGTCCCAGACCAACTTTCCCCCTATGCAATAGAGGTAGCGAGCACAGATCTGACCCTCTCGGCCGTGTTGCTTCAGGAACGGCACGAGCAGCTAAGACCAGTGGCTTATGCCTCCCGACTGTTAGACCCGGTAGAACAAGGATTCTCTGCCTGTGAGAGGCACCTCCTTGCTGTCTTCTGGGCAGTACAATACTTCTCATACATTACCGGACTCAACCCCATTACTATTCTGACCGAACACACACCCACACAGCTACTCCTAGACGGTCGACTGAAGGACGGTTCAGTTAGCCAGATTAGGGCAGCTAGATGGACACTCCTTTTACAAGGACGGGACATTACAGTAAAACGGACCCGCACACACACATATTTAGCAGACAACCTCCAATACCCCGGACAGCCCCAAGACTGTGAAATTGTAGCTCCCCTGCATAACACAGGACCCTTTATCGCAAAAACACCCCCAGGAAGCTAGGGAACCCAACCCAAAGCACCCCACACACAGACACGTGTGGACCCCTGAGGATTTACGTGGACGGTTCATCCACAGTTTTAAATGGTGAGCGTATCACAGGATGCGGCATCTATGTCGAGGACGCGCAGGGTCGCGCTCTCGAAGAGATAGCTTTAAAACTACCCGGACACTTAGGCGCGCAGGCAGCAGAGCTCGCGGCCATAGCTTATATAGTGGACCACCCCGATTCTTTTCCCAGCCCAGCAGACATATATTCAGACAGCTTATATGTCTGTAACAGTTTAACCGATTTTCTGCCCCTGTGGAGGACACGAGGTTTTGTCTCCGCAGACGGGAAACCCCTTCCATCAGCCCCTCTACTCCAGCATATTTTAGAAAAAGCGAAGGACAGGACCTTCGGAATAATAAAGGTAAGAAGTCACCATAGGTCATCACCCCCTGGGAATGTAAAAGCCGACGCATTGGCTAAGGCAGGTTCCAGGCGAGGACACTTATGGACCCCCCCAGCTAGCGCACCAGCTAGCGCCCCTGTGAGCGCAGTCCAAATCTCACAGACAGATATTAAAGATCTTGTAGCAGCACAGAAGCAGGATGAGGATCTCAGGGAGGTTTTCAAAGGCAACTTTGTGCCAGAGTACGAGAGATTTAAACACGCACTGACCACACATGAGGGTGTGATCATAAAGGAACAACTTTATGTGGTCCCGCAGCAGGACAGGAATACAATGATTGCTTTATTTCATGATAACCACGGGCACCAGGGAATTGATGCAACCACGAGGCACCTCAGGCAGCTCTGTTGGTGGCCTAATCTCAGGACTGATGTAACGCATTATATTGAGAATTGCCTTATTTGTGCTCAGAATAACCCGGAGAGGTATTCTAAAAAAGCACAACTTCGGCATACTCGACCAGTTAACGGCCCCTGGACAAACCTCCAGATCGATTTTATAGGACCATTGCCCCCTTGTAGGAATGGCTATAAATACGTTCTGGTGGTCATCGATACCTTTACCAAATGGGTAGAGGCATTCCCCTCTAGAACAAATACAGCTAAGACAGCTGCAAAGATCCTGACCCACCACATCTTCACGAGATGGGGTTTACCCCGAAGTATTGATTCGGACCAGGGATCTCACTTCACAGGACGGGTCATGAAGAACGTCCTGACAATATTCGGCATAAAACAAAATTTCCACATTGCGTATCATCCACAGTCCAGCGGGATTGTGGAGCGCATGAATCGGACCCTAAAAACTACCCTTAGGAAACTGGTACAGGAGAACAATTCGACATGGGATTCAGTGCTCCCATTTGCACTCATGTTCATAAGGAACACTGTTTCCACTTCCACAGGATACACACCACACACACTCATGACCGGACGCCCTATGAAAGGTACAGAATTCCTTTTAGGACTGGACATGACCAGCCCCGAAGTGACGGCCCTCACACACGAAAAGACGGTTAAAGACTTGGTTGAGACTGTGAGGTCTGCACAGATTGCAGCCGCAGTTCAGCTAGGGAAACGCCGTCAACAACGCACAGCTTGTTTTAATAAGACCGTACACCCCACAGAATTCCAGGTTGGGCAACAGGTAATGTTATCTGTTTACAACCCCAGCAGTTTTTTGGCTCCAAAATATTCCGGTCCATACTCAATTTCGGATAAAATTAGCCCCTCAGTTTACAGGATAAAATATCCTAATGGGAAGACCGCGTGGTTCCATATCAACCAGTTAAAGGCATATGGAACACAAGCCAACCATGCTCACCATGTCCTGCTAGACGCAGCAGAACACTTCACCCCACCCACCAGAGACACCTTTCCACCATCCCCCTCACAGACCACTTCATCAACGGACTCGCCCACGACTCCGCCCACAGACCACGACAGACCACGCCCCGAAACGCCCACAAGCTGCCACAGCAGAGACAGCAGGACAGACACTGACTCTGAGGACAGCGACAGCACACAGCCATACAGCCCACACTGCACCAACTACGACCCCGACTCCAGTGACCCCATGGAAGTCACTTACCTTAAAAACCCAGAACCACCACCCGACCCCGACTACCCCGACAACACACTTGACACAACACTATGGCACAGGGACAATTCATACAGACTTGTCCGCAACGATGAAAGTGACCCCCGGTCACACAATTCAAAAATATCATGCCTGATCCACACAAGGGTGTGGGATCCGGGAGAGCAGGACGCCACGGTGTCTGAATCCCGATACGGCAACCCCTTTGTGACCCTGTTCACAGAGACAGAGGAAAAGTGAGGTGTCCAGATGATGTAAAATAGGAATCGTTTGAGGGAAACGATGTCCTTTCTGATGGAACCTGCATGTATGTTTGTCTATCGTTTTATGTTTGTTTGTCTTTCAGGAATGTAAATGGTTCAGTTGGAGGATGGACATCTTCTTTTCAGCTGAAAAGATTGTGACCACCTCACGTTAGCTTGTCCGCCGATACCTTTGAGAACTTCGGTTCCAAACAACCAGTTTGATTGGAGATCTTTTCAAAGTTGTAAGGCTTGTGACCGCCTTACACACCCAATAGTTTGTCCGCAGATATCTCTGAGAACTTCAGTTCAGTCCTCAGTGGGAGCATCTTGGCTCCCTTGTTTTTAGGTGCCCCTCTATTCGGTGAATAGAGGCTGCAAGTCACGGTTAACACATTCGTACCCGTTTTAATCCAGGTTACTCAGGCAGTGGACAAACGGCACTGAGGACCCGCCCTGTCTGAGAACCAACCTTGGTCAGCCAAGCTCGGGTATGGCACAGCACGCCCTACCCGGGGATCCCATCCAACTCGTACCCGTAGCGGCCCATACGCAACCCATTCGACCTTTCATTTCAAATTTGTTTTCATTTTTCATTAGGCAGCCCTTAGGCCGCCATCCCACATGCTATTTACATCCGGGAACATTCGGATGGTAAACTAGCAAAGCCTGCGAGACGGCTCGCAGGAGAAGGATTGTTAGGTGTATTCTGGTCTGCAAATTCGCTTTTGAAAAAAAAAATGAGGGGAGTCACAGGGTGTGACTTGGCCAGTCATTTTTAAAGGGTCAATTGGAATTTAAAAGACAGATGCACTAACAGGTAAAGATCTTAAACTGTGTATTGACAGATACTGTGCTTGATCCCATAGCTTTCGAAGGACGAGACAGGGATCGAAGCAAGGATTGTCCATACAGGAGGAAGAAAGAAGGAAGAACAAGTTGAAGATGATGGAAGCTCACCTATTGCTTTTAAATGTTATATTTGTATGTGTGGAAGCAAGACACGTTTCCCCCACAACCCCCACAGTAAATGTTTCCCTTACAGCAACTCCCCAGTGCTCAGCTCTGATCAGTGAGGTTCAGACCTGGTGCACAAAATTTATGACATGGTACTCCATGTCATACGTAATCGAATCACTACTGGTGATTGCGATCCTCATTATACTGGTACAGACCCTCAGGTTGAGGAAATGGAAGAGGAGAGCCTCCCGTTCCTGCCCCTCAACCGTCTATGGAGTTCAATCTCCCATCTTCGGATTTCACCAAGCCCCTCAGCCCCTCACTGATTAAAGCACTCTGTAAATAAAGTTCGACCCTGTATTATATTGTCCTATACTCGACTGCCGAGTTAGGAAGTGTGATGTTGTGGTGTGAATGGTTAAGGTTTTAGAGTGTGATGAAATGTTTAAGTTAAGGTTAAGGATAATAGTGATAGGTAGAGGTTCCCAGTCTTTGTAATGCATGTCCCTTTGACATAGGGCCAAGTAGAGATGTCAGTTAAAAATTTTTTTCCTCCCATAGTTTAAGATAGAGTAGCCCAGGAACTGGCAAGAGGTCAGGGAACACAAAGAAGGCAACCCAGATGCACTCAAGGCAACGTACATAGGTGATCCTTCACAATATTTTGATTGTGAGGATCACAAGGAGGGAATGTAGCCACCTAAAATGGACGCTGAGCTGCAAAGTAAGCCAAGCGCTAAGACTGCAGGGAAAAAGGCAGTTTAGCCAAAACAGCAGTCTGCAAAGAGAGCATTTTGCATTCTGCAAGTAGCAGAAACCAGTTTGGGCTCAGGTGAGAAGACCTTAGTTAGGTGCAAATGGCAAAACGCTTTGCATACTAATGAGGCAATCAGACCTGAACACCCACACAATAGAAACATTTGACTCTGAATGGACACATTTGAACCAAGGCCCAGACATCGAGGCACCAGAAACCTCCAAACAAAAGGGCATAAGAAACGCCCCCCCCCATCACGGAGACCCCCTCGCATTGGGGAATTCAAACAGTATCGATGAGGAATTGACCCAATAGATAACCAAAGGTAAAGCCCGCCCAAGAAGAGGGAAGGACATCGGGGACCCCTATAAATATAGACCCCCACACATGGTCCTGTCTGTTGTTTCGTGCTCCGGCTTTGACCAAGACCTCCGACTCGCATCCTGACTCCAGCCGTTGAGCACCAGCCGCCGAACCGTAAGTGCCAGTACGATGCTTGCTACGCGAACTAAGCCCGCTAGACCCCCAGTGACCAGCACGCTTTCTGAAGGTTGCAGCCCAAGACCGGGACGAAGGCCTCGCTCCCTGACCTTGCCTGTTCCTGTGTAGTTAAGTATTCTGTTTGCTTAGTCTAGTCATAGTTTAGTCCCTTAGTGTGTGCATGCGTATTTATTATAATTGTATAATAAATATTGATCGTTTGGAACTTACTAATCGGTGTATCGTTTTATTACTTTGAACTTGACCTTGAGATATATGTGAGTTGTCTATATGGCAACTGGCGACTCCTGAGCTGAAAAATACATAAGACAGAGCCTAGTGGTGTTAAGCACACGGCCTTTAACACAGGCAAGTTAATACACCCCAATAAACGCGTTTTGCGCCCATAGCAAAACGTGCAACAGAGCCATGCCCGATAGTGGCGATCTTCGGGGTTTCAGACCAGCCAGATCTATTCCTGGGGAGGAGGGCGGACGCCCTTGCCTTTGCCTCCCTGATTGCCCGCCGTAGAATCCTGTTTGGCTGGCGGTCAGCAGCACCGCCCAGAGCTGCAGACTGGCTGTCCGACCTCTCGGAATCTCTCCAAATGGAGAAAATCAAATTCGCCATCCGAGGGTCGGACGACGGCTTCCACAGAACGTGGGAGCCATTCATGCAACTGTTCCGGGACCTGTTTGTGGCCAACGTACATGAGGAAGAATAGTCGGGTGGCCAAGAACCAGGGGAAAATGGACGGGAATCGGGGGAAGGTAGCCGGGGGGAGGGGGGGGGGGGGGGCTACGGGCTCGGTATGGGGGTTTGATGGCAAGCCAAGGCCCAAAACCATATTGGGGAATGTAAAATATGTATGCTGGCTAAAGGGGGCGGCCACAATTATTGTTATGAAGATGCTTACCTGTAAATATTCATGTTAAATTTTTGTGTTTTCCTTTTTTTTTTCTCTCTCTCTAATAACTTGTAATTTGTCATATATAAAATATGAAAACTCAATAAAAAAACATTTATAAAAAAAAAACAGAGATGATGAGGAATTTCTTCAGTCAGAGTCTGTTCAATCTGTGGAACTCTTTGCCGTAGATGGCTGTGGAGGCCAAATCACTAAGTGTCTTTAAGACAGAGATAGATAGGTTCTTGATTAATAGGGAGTTATGGGGAGAAGGCAGGAGAATGGGGATGCGAAAAATATCAGCCATGATTGAATGGCAGAGCAGACTCGATGGGCCGAGTGACCTGAGTCTGATCCTTTGTCTTATGGACTAATGGTAACCAGTGCCTGAATCAGTTCTTCAACATCCCACTAGCTTTTCTCTGTGAGCTGCCTCAAAGGGACACGGGCATCAATAAACAACACCTCAGGAACCCAGTCACAAAGGCAACACTGACACCTGCAGCTCAAACTAGTTCGCACTTTAAATCAAAGCAAACTTTCAGGCTGCCAGTTTACAGACGTAAAAGCATTCTATTAAGCCTTGGGACTTAACCCCCTTATAAATTGAATCTAACACAACAGAAATATTGTAAGTTATTGTCAGCCATGGATTAGTAACAGTTCCGACTCCAAGTCAGATAGTTTTAGGTTCAAGTCACACTTCATAAATCTTGTCATTGGCTGTAAAGTACTTACTTTGAAAAAGTTTGAAAGAGTTTGAAAAAGTCGATATATAAAAGTCTTTCTTTATCAGGGAAATGTTCTACTTCCTGTGATCTGGAAATTATAAACCTATTGATGGAGAAAGTGTACCAGCCCACAGTGACTTTGATCAATATGTTGTGTGCAGGCTCCTGATAATTTCAGTGAGTTGGAACTGTAGTGAAATGCCTGTGCACAGTTTTGTATATGGTTATCTATCAATGTAAATAGTGAGCAATGCGACCTTCAACCAGCTGGTGGTGATAGATATCTACCATGTGACTCGACATATCCAACAGTTGGTAGTAAGTTGTACTAGAGGACAGTCACACCAGAAGTAACTCCAGGAGAATTCACTGAAATAATTTATCTCGTTACCATTTGTATCATAGTTCATTAGTTATCTTTCCACGTGATCAGCTTGTTGATAAAACTATCTTATTAGTCAAAGAACTAGATGTTCTGTGTGCATCTGTACGATGGCCACAACAAATAACACAACATGGTACCAAGAGTTTAGAACAATTGAACAAAGAACAAAGAAAAGTACAGCACAGGAACAGGCCCTTCGGCCCTCCAAGCCGGTGCCGACCATGCTGCCCATCTAAACTAAAAGCATCTGCATTACCAGGGTCCGTATCCCTCTATTCCCATCCTATTCATGTATTTATCAAGATGCGCTTAAACGTCACTATCGTCCCTGCTTCCACCACCTACTGCGGCAGCGAGTTCCAGGCACCCACTACCCTCTGTGTAAAAAAACTTGCCTCGTACATCTCTTCTAAACCTTGCCCCTCGCACCTTAAACCTCTGACTGTCAATACTCTTGAGGGTTCTACCATTCACTGTATCTTCCCTACCTGCATTAGACCTTCCAAAATGCATTACCTCACATTTGTCCGGATTATACTCCATCTGCCATCTCTCTGCCCAAGTCTCCAAACAATCTAAATCCTGCTGTATCTGACAGCCCTCATCACTATCCACAATTCCACCAAACCTTGTGTCATCTGCAAACTTACTAATCAGACCAGTTACATTTTCCTCCAAAACATTTATATATATTACGAACAGCAAAGCTCCCAGGACTGATCCATGTGGAACACCACTAGTCACAGCCCTTCAATCAGAAAAGCACCCTTCCATTGCTACTCTCTGCCTTCTATGACCTATCGAGTTCTGTATCCATCTTGCCAGCTCACCCCTGATCCTGTGTGACTTCACATTTTGTACCAGTCTGACATGAGGGACCTTGTCAAAGTCCATATAGACAACATCCACTGCCCTATCTGCAACAATCATCTTTGTGACCTCCTCGAAAAACTCTATCAAGTTAGTGAGACACGACCTCCCCTTCACAAAACCGTGCTGCCTCTCCCTAATACGTCCATTCGCTTCTAAATGTGAGTAGATCCTGTCTCGAAGAATTCTCTCCAGAAATTTCCCTACCACTGACATAAGGCTCACCGGCCTGTAGTTCCCTGGATTATCCTTGCTACCCTTCTTAAACAAAAGAACAACATTGGCTATTCTCCAGTCCTCCGGAACATCACCTGAAGACAGTGAGGATCCAAAGATTTCTGTCAAGACTGCAGCAATTTCCTCTCTAGCCTCCTTCAGTATTCTGGGGTAGATCCCATCAGGCCCTGGGGACTTATCGACCCTAATATTTTTCAAGACGCCCAACACCTCATCTTTTTGGATCTCAATATTACCCAGGCTATCTACACACCCTTCTCTAGACTCAACATCCAACAATTCCTTCTCTTTGGTGAATACTGATGCAAAATATTCATTTAGTACCTCTCCCATTTCCTCTGGCCCCCCACATGGATTCCCTTGCCTATCCTTCAGTGGGCCAACCCTTTCCCTGGCTACCCTCTTGCTTTTTATGTATGTGTAAAAAGCCTTGGATTTACCTTAACCCTATTTGCCAATGACTTTTCGTGACCCCTGTTAGCCCTCCTGACTCCTTGCTTAAGTTCCTTCCTACTATCCTTATATTCCACACACGCTTCGTCTGTTCCAAGCCTTCTAGCCGTGACAAATGCCTCCTTTTACTTTTTGACGAGGCCTACAATATCTCTCATTATCCAAGGTTCCTGAAATTTACCGTATTTATCCTTCTTCTTCACAGGAACATGCTAGTCCTGAATTCCTTTCAACTGACATTTGAAAGCCTCCCACATGTCAAATGTTGATTTACCCTCAAACATCCGCCCCCAATCTAGATTCTTCAGTTCCTGCCTAATATTGTTAGAATTAGCCTTCCCCCAATTTAGCAGATTCACCCGAGGACCACTCTTATCCTTGTCCTCCTGCACTTTAAAACTTACTGAATTGTGGTCACTGTTCCGGAAATGCTCCCCAACTGAAACTTCTATCACTTGGCCGGGCTCATTCCCCAATACCAGGTCCAGTACCGCCCCTTCCCCAGTTGGACTGTCTGCATATTGTTTTAAGAAGCCCTCCTGGATGTTCCTTACAAACTCTGCCCCGTCCAAGCCCCTCGCACTAAGTGAGTCCCAATCAATATTGGGGAAGTTGAAGTCTCCCATCACAACAACCCTGTTGCCTTTACTCATTTCCAAAATCTGTCTACCTACCTCTATCTCCCGCTGGCTGTTGGGTGGCCTGTAGTAAACCCCCAACATTGTGACTGCACCCTTCTTATTCCTGACCTCTACCCATATAGCCTCGCTGCCCTCTGAGGTGTCCTCCCGCTGTGATATTCTCGCTAACCAGTGGTGCATCTCTGCCACCCCTTTTACCTCCCCCTCTATCCGACCTGAAACATCTAAATCCTGCAACGTTTAGCTGCCAATCCTATCCTTCCCTCAACCAGATCTCTCTAATGGCAGCAACATCATAGTTCCAAGTACTAATCCAAGCTCTAAATTCATCTGCCTTACCTGTTATAGTTCTTGCATTAAAACATATGCACTTCAGGCCATCAGACCCGCTGTTTTCAGCAACATCTCCTTGTCTGGTCTTCCTCAGAGCCATAGTGGCCCTATTTCCTAGTTCTCCTTCAATTTTTTCACCTTCTGACCTATTGCTCCGGTACCCACCCCCTGCCATACTAGTTTAAACCCTCCCGTGACACTAGCAAACCTCACGGCCAGGATATTTATGCCTGTCCAGTTTAGATGCAATCCATCCTTCTTATACAGGTCACACCTGCCCCGGAAGAGCTCCCAGTGGTCCAGATAACGGACACCCTCCCTCCTACACCAGCTGTTTAGCCACGTGTTTAGCTGCTCTATCTTCCTATTTCTAGCCTCACTGGCACGTGGCACAGGGAGTAATCCCGAGATTACAACCCCAGAGGTTCTGTCTTTTAACTTTCTGCCTAGCTCCCTGAACTCCTGCTGCAGGACCTCATGCCCCTTACTGCCTCTGTCATTAGTACCAATATTGAAGATAACAACGGAGGAGACGGGAAAAAACAGGCTGAAGAAATGTTTTTTAATTCTTCCACCTACCTGGTAAACTATGGGCAACTGGTAGCAGGGTGGTTAGCATAAATGCTTCACAGCTCCAGGGTCCCAGGTTCGATTCCCAGCTGGGTCACTGTCTGTGTGGAGTCTGCACGTCCTCCCCCTGTGTGCGTGGGTTTCCTCCAGGTGCTCCGGTTTCCTCCCACAGTCCAAAGATGTGCGGGTTAGGTGGATTGGCCATGCTAAATTGCCCGTAGTGTCCTAATAAAAGTAAGGTTAAGGGGGGGTTGTTGGGTTACGGGTATAGGGTGGATACGTGGGTTTGAGTAGGGTGATCATGGCTCGGCACAACATTGAGGGCCGAAGGGCCTGTTCTGTGCTGTACTGTTCTATGTTCTTCTATGGTACTCAACGCAAGGAACGACTCTGAAGTTAGAGATGGAAGGTCTGAAGACACCCCACCAGCTTCAAGTCACTGGTAACGTAGATGAGAATTGGTGTGTTTTTAAGCAGCAATTCAGACTGTAGCCTTTGGCCTGAAGTCACAGCCTGACCAGTGGTGTATTGCGTGGCTGCTCATGGTAGCAGGTCCTCAAGCAATAGAAATTTAAAATACCTTCAAGTTCGACAGCCAAGAGGACAGCAAGAGCTTAGATGAAGTAATAAAGTACTTTGATCGGCATTGCCTTCCGAAGAAAAATGAAAAGTTTGCAAGTTATATATTTTATACTCGTGCCCAGAAAGCAGGCGAATCTTCTGATAGATTAGTCATCGACTTGCTGTTGAAGGCATGCAATTTTAGTACGTTAAAGTCATTGATGATAAAGTAAGTGAGAGGTAATTGAGCTTCAATCAGGAAACGCTTTGCCATGCAAGCGCGCTAGCTGCACAGCAGGTCAGTACGCTCAACCTGAAACATTTTGCCGCCAATCTGGAAGAAGACGCCAGCGCCATCAGCACTGTGACTCAGTTGAATAGGAAACGTGGTCTCAGTGTGGGCGGCCAATTTAAGCGGCCAACCGGATCCACATTTTATGCCAGCGATGTGACAATCGACATGGGCCACGGCGATGTCCAGCATTTGGGAAGGTGTGTTCCAAGTGTGGCAGAACAAATCACTTCATGAAGCAATGCTTATCCCGTCCAGCAGTGGACCAAGCAGGATCAGTTAATGTGATTGATGAGATGTCCATTGAAGACCTGTTTTTTGGTGATCTGATTTTGACTAAGAACACGATAAGTCTGAATATGGAGAGCGAAGAAGTCTTACTGACCAGCTGCAGCAATAGTGATGGTGATGCCATCAAAGACAGATGGACAATTCCAGTGATGCTGAATGCCACATTGATCAAATGCAAGCTTAACAAGGGAGCAAGGGCCAACCTTCTCAGTTTGTCCAATTTGAACGGGCTGCGAGTTAAATTAAAAGTCACCAATCAAATGAGACTGCTGAAAGGCAACAATAGGAATGAGATTGTGACGCTGGGAGCTTGTGAACCTGAAGCATGGGTACAGAAAATAAGTCACATCATACCATTTTCCATTGTGGTCTCGGAACGCGAGTCCATCATAGGTGCGGACGCTTGAGGCCCTAAACCGAGTTGAACTTCTGTACATTCCAGACAGCGTGGCGATGGAGGATCATTGTGACTGGCAATGAGATATAATGGCGCAGTTATCTGATGAGATACAAGCAAGAGTTGATGTGGAGGAAGATAAACCAGATGAAGAGATGGAGGAGCCAAAGGGAATTCCTGAATTCTGGTTAACAATCTTCAAAAATGTGGATGCAGTCAGTGACATGATACAGGAGCATGATGAGCCTATTTTAAAGCATTTACATGATATAAACATACAATGTTCAGAGCTTGGACAGCCAATGAGCTTCACTCTGGATTTTAACTTTGATCCAAATGAGTATTTCACAAATGAGGTACTCACTAAATCATACCAGATGAAGTCTCAGCCTGACAAGTTAGACTTTCTCTTCTTTGATGAACCAGAAATCTTGGGATGCACAGGTGCCAGATCAACTGGAAGAAAGGAAAAAACGTCCCATTGAAAACCATTAAAATGAAGCAGAAATCTAAGCGTTGGGGCACTGGCAGAATAGTTATGAAAACTGTACCAAATAACTCTTTCTTCAATTTCTTCAGTCCTCCTGAGGTTCCAGAGCATGAAGAGTTGGATGAAGATTCTATAGCAAGACTCGCTGCTGACTTTGAAATTGGTTACTTCTTGTGTAAACACATATGCAATGTCATACTTTACAGGAGAAGCCATTGCAGATGATGATTACGATGATAATTACGTCAACCATGATTATGATGAGGAAAGTAAAGACTCAGATGATGAACCAGAAGAGGACGACCATGAAAAACTATTCAGTTGGTTTGGCAGTAGTGACAAGGTGATCACAAGGAGCACCCAATCTGCGCTGGACAATGATAAGTGTGAAAGCTCTAAGATGGTGTATGCAGAGGCTGAAAGTGAGATTGCAGCAGCAGATACATCAGCTGAGAGAAAATCAACTGCAAACAGCCAACTGGTAACTGAAGAAATAATCCCCATTCTGGAAAAATTGGCTCCAGCACAGTACAATGAATTATCCTGTGCCTACGGAATGGTTCTTGCAGTGGATTCCCCAATACCTGAGGCCAGTCCTCCAAAAGACTTGCAAGAACAGATGGATACGTCGTCCTGTTCTCCAATGTAACATGTATTGTTATATCAGATGAGGATGAGACACCAATTAGTTCTCCTACAAAAGAAGAAGCATATATCTTCATATCAGATGAGGATGAGCTGCTCATTGAGGCTAAAACACAAAGTGAAGAAGCAGCGCCTAGTGTTGAGGACATTGCTCCAGCTAAGACACCGGAATGCGAGAGTTTGCAGATCATTCCTGAAGCCGCAGACTTGCCTGCAACTGCGAAAGCGTCCAAATGCATGCTGACAGTGGATGCCTCACCAGTTGAGGGGCATGCATCACAGTGTTGGAGTGCAAGCACCATGGATCAACCAAAGCTCCTCAATCCAGCAAAGGCCTCAGAATCAGCTATTGTGGCAGAAGAGCCAGAGTTAGCTTTCAGAAAATCCAGAAGCAGCCATTGCAACAACCGATCCAGTGGCAGCTAATCCCATGGCAGAGTCCAGCAGCAAGAAGGATGCCACTAAAGTAAAAAAGAAAAGGAGACGCAATGAGCAGATCATTCAAATGAGAAGGAAGGGGAAGAGAAGAAGAGTTGAGGACATAGTTGGTCGACCAGATAGAACCCGCGACAGTGAAGACACAAGCATTGGCACGAAGACCAACATACAAGAAAACACGGAGACGGAGTGGGAAGCATCGCTTCAAAAGGTTGAAAATATTGGTGATGCAAAAAACCGGTCTTCCGAAAGTTGAAGCAAGGTATCCGGTCAAGGTTCAGGAGACCAACAGGACAATGTCGTTTTGAACGTGTAATAAGCTGTGCACAAGGGAAACATTTAAAATGATCATGTATATCATAGAATCATCGAGTCTACGACACGGGGACAGGCCCTTCGGGCCAAACTGGTCTAAGTCAACCAAAAAACCCACCTCAGCTAACCCCATTTGCCTGGAATTGGCCCACATCCCTCTAAACCTTTCCTATCCATGTATCTGTCCAAATGCCTTTTAAATGTTGTCAATGTCCCTGCCTCAACCATTTGAGGCAGGGGGAGGGGGGGGGAGATTTGTTAATGCTCTTTGGGGGGGTTTAAACTAATTCAGCAGGGGCATGGGAACCTGGATTGTAGTTTTGGGGTACGGGAGATTGAGAGTATAGAGGTCAGGAGCACAGATTTGACTTTGCAGGAGGGTGCCAGTGTTCAGGTAGGTGGTTTGAAGTGTGTCTACTTCAATGCCAGGAGTATACGAAATAAGGTAGGGGAACTGGCAGCATGGGTGGGTACCTGGGACTTCGACGTTGTGGCCATTTCAGAGACATGGATAGAGCAGGGACAGGAATGGTTGTTGCAGGTTCCGGGGTTTAGGTGTTTTAGTAAGCTCAGAGAAGGGGGCAAAAGAGGGGGAGGTGTGGCGCTGCTAGTCAAGGACAGTATTACGGTGGCGGAAAGTGATGGAAAGGGATAAGTATACCCCGCAGGGCAAGAGTTATAGCTGGGGGAAGGGCAATTATGATGCCATTAGACATGACTTAGGATGTGTTGGTTGGAGAAGTAGGCTGCAAGGGTTGGGCACACTGGATATGTGGAGCTTGTTCAAGGAACAGCTATTGCATGTTCTTGATAAGTACGTACCAGTCAGGTAGTGAGGAAGGGGTCGAGCGAGGGAACCGTGGTTTACCAACGAAGTGGAATCTCTTGTTAAGAGGAAGAAGGAGGCCGATGTGAAGATGAGGCATGAAGTTTCAGTTGGGGCGCTTGATAGTTACAAGGAAGCGAGGAAGGATCTCAAGAGAGAGCTGAGACGAGCAAGGAGGGGACATGAGAAGTCTTTGGCAGGTAGGATCAAGGAAAACCCAAAAGCTTTCTATAGGTATGTCAGGAATAAAAGAATGACGAGGGTAAGAGTAGGGCCAGTCAAGGACAGTGGTGGGAAGTTGTGTGTGGAGGCTGAGGAGATAAGCGAGATACTAAATGAGATGTTAAGATTCAAAACAGAGGTAAAAAAAACAACATAAGTGTACTTTACCTGAATGCCCGTAGTATTCGGAATAAAGTAAATGAGTTGGTGGCACAAATCATCGAAAATGACTATCATTTAGTGGCCATTACTGAAACATGGTTAAAGGATGGTCACGACTGGGAGTTAAATATCCGAGGGTATCAAACTATTCGGAAGGACAGAGTGGATGGTAAGGGAGGTGGTGTTGCTCTGTTATTTAAGGATGACATCCGGGCAATAGTAAGGGATGACATCGGTGCTATGGAGGATAAAGTTGAATCCATTTGGGTGGAAATCAGGAATAGTAAGGCGAAAAAGTCACTGATAGGAGTAGTCTATCGGCCACCAAATAGTAACGAGATGGTGGGGCAGGCAATAAACAAAGAAATAACTGATGCATATAGAAATGGTACAGCAGTTATCATGGGGGATTTTAATCTACATGTCGATTGGTTTAACCAGGTCGGTCAAGGCAACCGTGAGGAGGAGTTTATAGAATGTATCCGCGATAGTTTCCTAGAACAGTATGTAATGGAACCTACGAGGGAACAAGCGGTCCTAGATCTTGTCCTGTGTAATGAGACAGGATTGATTCATGATCTCATAGTTAGCGATCCTCTCGGAAGGAGCGATCACAATATGGTGGAATTTAAAATACAGATGGAGGGTGAGAAAGTAAAATCAAATACTAGTGTTTTGTGTTTAAACAAAGGAGATTACAAGGGGATGAGAGAAGAACTAGCTAAGGTAGACTGGGAGCTAAGACTTTATGGTGGAACAGTTGAGGAACAGTGGAGAACCTTAGAACATAGAACATAGAACAGTACAGCACAGAACAGGCCCTTCGGCCCTCGATGTTGTGCCGAGCAATGATCACCCTACTTAAACCCACATACCCGTAACCCAACAATCCCCCCCATTAACCTTACACTACGGGCAATTTAGCATGGCCAATCCACCTAACCCGCACATCTTTGGACTGTGGGAGGAAACCGGAGCACCCGGAGGAAACCCACGCACACACGGGGAGGACGTGCAGACTCCACACAGACAGTGACCCAGCCGGGAATCGAACCTGGGACCCTGGAGCTG